>NC_079222.1:34998461-35133786 GCF_029633865.1 Lampris incognitus
TTTTACCGTGAAATCCAGTTTCGTGAAATGTGCAATGAACAGCATTTGTTGAGATGTCGTCACAGGGGCGCTGATGCAATATTGTGGTCATTTTGAGGCCATCTTTTTTAGCTGTTTAGCAGCTAAATGTCTCTCAATACCTGCTGGTGAGCTTTAATTCTGTATTCTGTGTTTGGTTTAACCCCGTGGAGCCACCACCCGTGGGGATGAGCATTGGGGTAGGGTGCAATGCAGGTCAGGTGGCAGGTGTGCCGACTTCCGGCATCACAGACTGGTCCTCGGGCCGTGGAATGTCACCTCTCTGGCAGGGAAGGAGCCTGAGCTGGTGTGGGAGGTGGAGCAGTACCAACTAGATATAGTCTGGCTCACCTCCACTCATAGCATAGGCTCTGGTACCAAATTCCTGGAGAGGGGCTGGACTCTTTACTTTTCCGCAGTCAGGATGAGTTAGGATGATAACTCACTTAGGGGGAGGAGCTGAAGAGCATTTGCAGTGGCCTCACCCAGTACTGGTGTAGGAAGATGGCAGCGCAAACTTACGTTAGCGGTGGCCTCCAGTACTGTCCATGCAGTGTATTTGTCCACGTCTGTCCACATCTTCGTTTGATGGCTGGGAGAACTGGTGCTGGATCGGCTGGGAGAGCTTGGTCTGCAGCGTGCTGTGGGCCCGGGGACCACGGCCCTGCCTGTAGCTACGCCTGAAGAGGAAACACCGAGGGCAGTCTGACAGGACGCGGAAGTGGGGAAGGCTAAGCTAACTGCTAGCCCATGCAGACGGGCGGTTCCGATAACACCGAGGGCGATCTGGCAGCGACCTTGCCTAGTGTTGACTGTGTTTTGGGTGTCGTCATGTGGAGCGTGGGGAGGTGTGTTGAAGGTGTCTGGCTGGGAGAGCTGGTGTTGGATCGGCTGGGAAGCCTGGTCTGCAGCGTGCTGTGGGCCCGGGGACCACGGCCCTGCCTGTAGCTACGCCTGAAGAGGAAACACCGAGGGCAGTCTGACAGGACGCGGAAGTGGGGAAGGCTAAGCTAACTGCTAGCCCATGCAGACCGGCGGTTCCGATAACACCGAGGGCGGTCTGGCAGCGACCTCGCCTAGTGTTGACTGTGTTTTGGGTGTCGTCATGTGGAGCGTGGGGAGGTGTGTTGAAGGTGTCTGGCTGGGAGAGCTGGTGTTGGATCGGCTGGGAGAGCCTGGTCTGCCGTGTCCGGTGGGCCCAGGGACCACGGCCCTGCCTGGAGCTGTGCCCGAGGAGGAAACACCGAGGGCGGTCTGACAGGACGTGGAAGTGGGGAAGGCTAAGCTAACTGCTAGCCCATGCAGACCGGCAGTTCCGACAGTCATCCTGGCTGGTGTTCTCTCCGACAATGATTTTTTTTTTGTAGTTTGATGTATGGGTTCTTGTAGTTTTTAGCTTTGTGTTTCTGTCTGTGTTGCACTGCTGTGATATTTTGTTTCATTTCATGTACGAAATGACAAATCAAGTGTTCCTGATTCCTCATACATAGGGATAAATTCACATCCATGATATCAACTGTTGATTAGCTTTTTGTTGTTGTTGTTTTTTTCATATATATATATAAATTTATTTCTAGTTTTTCCCCTTATCCCACCCGATTAACCCAATGGCATATGGCCGGAACACTTGTCGAACAACTCCCCCGGCTCACGTTTCCACAGGAAGGAGATAGTCGTAACACCAGCTTCCTTCGAACTCGTGTCGGCCGCTCTCGCCGTTTTACATGCTGAAGCCTCGCATGGATTGCATCACCTTCAGGCCGCGAAGGAGGCGTAGGGAGAATGCTTTCGGTTACTTGGCTGCAGACGCCCGGATGGGCCAGAGGGGTCGCTGGAGAACGACGAGTCCCCGAACACTACACCGATCTACACCCACTATCCCTCGGGTAAGGGCGGCCTAATGAACGCCTCACCCCGTGGACGCTCTGGCCGTGACCGGTTACGGCGAGTCTGGGATACCAACCTCCCAGCCACATGACGAGCGGACTGCAGGAACGGCGGTTTAGTCCGCTCGTCCACCAGAGTGGCCTGTTGTTGGTTTTTGATGTTGGGTAGTTACTTGGTAACAAGACCGCTCCCTCGGTCTCCGTACCCTCGCGGCTCAGACTCGAGGAAAGATTCAGCGGGGGGAAGCTGACAAAGTGCTCTGTCGAGAAGAACCTTGTGTGAAGGTGTTTTAAAATCCTCATGAAGGCCGGCTGGGCCCTACTGCCGCTCCAGCGTCCGTGCACCAAGGGCTCTGCAGTGCCGCCTGTAACAGCCGCCTGCACCTGCCCTGAAACCCCTGCAGAGGGCCCCCCGGCTCGTTTCTACATATGTGCAAAAGACTCTTTGCATTAACTGCATTTTATGTCTTTTTTTTGGCAACACCACAGTGACAGCCTATATACAATCATGGCTGACCCTCTGCCCCTCCGTCTGTGTGCCGGCTCCTCCGCCTGTCTCTCACTGCCTCTACGTGTCTCCGTCACCCACGTGGCGCTGCTAAATCTGTCACTGGAGTACAGCACAATGTCCTCTAACCATGCGTCACACCGTTTCTCATCAACGGTATTTTTAGCTGTTATAAACCGTTATAATAACCGCCCAATGACTGCTGGGACAGGCTCCAGCAATACCCGCGACCCTGAGAGCAGGATAAGCGGTAGGGATGATGGATGGGTAAACCGTTATCCTCTGTCCCAAATGCTGACGGAGGCTAGAAAACAAAGGTGTTTTACAATGGGAAAATAATGTAAAGGGCAAAAGTAGGCCAATACTACCCCCCCCCTTTCTTTTCTCCCCAATTGTACCTGGCCAGTTACCCCACTGATCCGGGGAGGGCTGCAGACTACCACGTGCCTCCTCCCATACATGTGGAGTCGCCAGCCGCTTCTTTTCACCTGACAGTGAGGAGTTTCGCCAGAGGCGCTTGGGAGGATCACGCTATTCCCCCCCAGTTCCCCCCCCCCCCGAACTGGCGCTCCGACCCACCAGGAGGCGTTGGTGCAGCGACCAGGACACATACCCACATCCGGCTCCCCACCTGCAGACACGGCCAATTGCGTCTGTATAGGGACGCCCAACCAAGCCGGAGGTAACACGGGGATTCGAACCAGCGATCCCCGTGTTGGTAAGCAACGGAATAGACCGCTACGCTGCCCGGACGGCCGGTCAATACTATCTTAAAACTCTGCGCAGTGTCTAGTTTATGTAAATTAAGCGTCTGACCTTGAAGCCAATTGATGTTTTTAAATGATTTACTGATGTATTTCTACTGGTAACCTCCTATCTGTGAGTCTAGACTCTACTGTGATTCAGTCTCTGAATACTGGAACTGAGTTTCTGATGAGCTGTCGATAGAATCCATTTACCGCCATAGATTATAATCGCTGAGACACTTTTTTGGCCTCTCCTGTTTTGTACCGGGATGGTTTGATTAGCTCCCTTTAACCTGAATTACAAAAGCGGGCGGTCTGCCCCGTCAACGTGAACAAAAGTCAACCCGAGTTGGTTTTTAAAGCTTGAGGAGGGACACGTTGCACACAGTATCCTTCGCCTGTCAGGATGGAGTCACATAATTCACCACCCTCTTCACTAAGATTCATAAGGAAGAGCAAGTTTAGTTATCTTAAGATAAGGGTTTTTTGGTCCCTTCATAGATGGGGATTGAGCAAAATAGGTCAATTTTATACACTGTACTGTATGGGCCCCTACAGGGACCTGTAGACTGCCAGAAGTAAAAATTAGTAATGGCGTAAGACCTCCATCAGGGTCACGACTTACTTTTTTGTAATCCGCTGATGACTGTGTCTTATGTCAGTACTATATTCCCCTCATTGTTTAATCATCTAAATAAAAGCCAATGTTCTACCAAGCCGAGGTGATAATGTTCATGATGACATAATGGGGTAATGCCAGGAAGTTCATGATGGTGGTAGCTATTTTTTTCCAGCTGCTATTCTGCCAGCTGCCTGGGTTGCTCTGCAGTGGAGAGCACGTTGGATGCAGGTGAAGCTCTCCATGAGAAGCTGCATTGAAGTATTCGCTGGTTATTAATATGCCCGCGTGAGAACTGAGGAAAAGCTAATATAAATTGTGATGTGATATGATATGATATGTGATGTGATTTACATGTAGCTCTATTTACATTAGCTATTTATGTTTTTATTGATCTATTTATGTTATGTTGTTTATGTTATGAGAATCTGTGTTGGAGTATTTGGTGGGTGGGTGGGTGGGGGGGTTAGCGGGCTACCTATTTTATTAAATAAGAGAAATCCAAAATATTCAATGTTAGAGGCAGCAACTAGAAAATAAAGGTTGGACAAGTAGAAGACATAAAGGACAGAGAGCACATGTAGGAAAACAGAAAACTTGCAGGTGTGGCTTTCACATGGAAATTGTGCGAAGAATTGAACTACCCTGATGTGGGACTATACGGTCAGTTTATTTGAAATAGCCTTATTTGTCTGGTATTTTGCAATGTAAATCATTATTCCAAATGTGACTTATTTTTTCACGATTTGCTGCTATTTTGAGGTGTGACCTTTTTATTATAACGGGAAAAAAACATGCACAACACACATCTTTCTTTTTTCAAACTATTTACACACACACATACACATGCTTATACATATGTATATATATATATATATATAAATTATTTGATTGACAGCTGATGATTGCTTATGGCATGAAACAGGCTTGCACTGTCTTGTAAAGAATTTACTTGACTTACTGGATTTATATATATATACACACACATATATATATATATATATAATCATTAGAACAAGAAGAAAACGCAAGATACAAGATTTATATATAAATATATATATATACACACACACACACACACACACACACACATACATATATATATATAATCATTAGAACAAAGAAGAAAACGCAAGATACAAGACATTCAACTAAGGTTTAAAACACATAGGCAAGACAGAAAATAGTGGGGGAACTCACTATTGGGGGCTTTTCTATTTCATTTTATTTATTTGTTTATTTGTTTATTTGTTTATTGTGATTATCAATGTGCCTGTTGTGGGATCTAAAGAAAAAGAGACGTGACGTGATTTGGATATAGCGCTATTCATGTTAGCCACTAGAGGGCACTGTGAGCCTGGGAACGGCATATGCGTTACAGCGACGCAAGGAATTCGGGGTAACGTTGACATTACGTTCGTGTTAGCCGACAGCAGCTAGCAGCTGTGTGCTAGCGACTGAAGGTTAATCAATATCCGAGTTTAACGGCATGAGTCGGCGAATCCACGACATTCATGTCTGTGTCATTACCGCTTTCCCGACACTACCGGGTTTTGTTTGCGGCAGTCTCACTTGAACCACATTTGTTTGTTTTCTGTCAGCAGTGGCGCCCCCAAGGGGGGGCCAGGGGTGGGCCCCCCTGATACTATCCCTGCCCCCCCCCCAGCCACGAGTCGCATATGCAGAATATGCTTCTGTCTGATATTTTACATTAGGTGCTGTTCATTTAAATCAATAATGTATATTTTTCTTAACTCATATTGACAGTTTTCCACTAGGCTATAAAGTATGCTACAACAGCAGCATACAATTCCCCAAATTCAGTCATGGCCTTTGGTGTTGGTGTGCTACCCCAAGATTTTCAGTGGCCCCGTTTGCCCCCCCCCCCTATGAAACATTTCTGGGGGCGCCACTGCCTGTCAGACTGAAAGCGTGAATTGAGGAAATTAGCCTCTCTGACGCCTCCCTCTGGTTTTCACAGCTGCAGAACAAACAACAGAAAAAGCCTGATAGGAAGCAGCCAGTCTTCAGTGTTACCGCGGCCGCACTCCCCCCTCTCGTCGCTTACAGGTGAGTGTGACAACGTGTCTGTGTACATGTTTGTTGTCGTGTGTTTACAGCCACCTTGTGTGTGTGTGTGTGTGTGTGTGTGTGTGTGTGTGTGTGTGTGTGTGTGTGTGTGTGTGTGTGTGAGAGAGAGAGAGAGAGAGAGCGAGGCATTCCTGGAAACAGAAATATAATCGCTGGTATAGCAGCGATTATATTTTGTATCTACTTCTGTATTTTCACAATGTGTGTGTGTGTGTGTGTGTGTGTGTGTGTGTGTCTGTGTGTGTCTGTGTGTGTGTGTGTGTGTCTGTGTGAGAGTCTATAAACGGCCAAACTAAAGCACTTGGGGCCTTGATTCTTTTCGGAGGTTATTGGGGATGATCAGGGGCACCTATAAAAAATAGCAGAACATTAAAATTATGCATAATTAATTACGCATAAATGTGCAAAATATGCATTTTTCTAAAAAAACGGCTAAAAAAACACTTTTCTCGGCATTTCAGATGATTCTGAGCATCTTTGATTTTTTCACCTATAACTTTTTTTTCTGGGACTTTCAAATGTTTTGGCATTATGCAAAATAAATGCATTTTTGCAAAAATGCATTTATGATCCTAATTTTTTTTGGAGGTGGTAGGTATTGTTCCAGAGAGGACCAGAAACATAGCAGACCATTAAAATAATTATAATAATTATGTATAATTATGCAAAATATGCATTTTCTAAAAATGGCTAAAAACCACTGTTCTCGGCATTTCAGTTGATTCTGAGCATTTGGGGGGAGGGAGTTGGAGTGGGGGGGGTTTAGGGGCAGGGGGAAGGCGGTTAGCTGGCAGGATGAAGAGGAGGGAGATTTAGACGGGTGGATAACCAAACCGCTACATTGTAGCGGGGTTCTTCTAGTAGCAGTATATATAGTCAAGTTTATTTGTGTAGACCAAAATCACAAGGTAGTCCCAAAGGGCTTTACAATTAGTGCAATATACAATACCTCATATCCTTGTTCCCTAAACTCAAAACTCCACAAGAAAAACCTTATCAGAAAAAAAAAATGGGAGAAACCTCGGGAGGAGCAACAGATGAGCTAAGGGGTCCCTCATCCAGGAAGGTCAGGCATCCAATAGGTGTCAAATGCAAAGAGTACACAAAGGTAACAGAATTACGATGTAACATCATAGATTGCACAGAGCAAGGTAATGTAGACTGTTATGCCTTAAATACGTTGATTTTCGTAAAGATTTTCAGTAAAGATATTTAAATACACTGGGCAGTAACAATTGTTAGGAGAGTGCAAGGCATATTTAGTGAATCTGTGACCGGCCAAGATATCAGGCAACCCCACAGATGCAGTCAGGAGCCAGTGGGACCCTGCACCGCAAAACCAGTTCTGCATGGCCCGGGACGATGGCGCAGTGGTTAGCGCTGTCGCCTCACAGCAATAAGGTCCTGGGTTCGAACCCCGGGGTTGTCCAATCATGGGGATCATCCCAGGCCGTCTCCTGTTTGGAGTTTGCATGTTCTACCCATGTCTGCAGTGGGTTTTCTCCGGGTGCTCCGGCTTCCCCCACCATCAAAAAGACATGTGTGTTTGGGTTTATTCTGCTGTCTGTGCCCTTGACCGAGGCACGGCAAGACAACCTGGAGTTGGTCCCCGGGTGCTGCACGGCGGCTGCCCACTGCTCCTAGCTACACAGCTCGGATGGGTTAAATGCAGAGCATAATTTCCCTATTGGGCCCAGTAAAGTATCTCAAAATAAAATTTAAAAATTTATAAAAATCAGAGAGAATAGACTTAAAGTGCACACAAGAGGCAGACTTCAACACAGCATTCACACAGAGGGAGAAAGAAGACCAGAGAGGTGATGAGAGTAATTTAAGAATCATAGCCAAAACAAATTATACTGAAGCAATTATGAACAAGAACAACGCAAACTACAGCTTAAATCCACAAGAGGTTGGAACTGTGACCAAGGGAAGACAGACAAGAACCTAGATCCCAAAGTCATCAGGCAGTCGAGAGAGAGCGAGAGAGAAGCTGATCCCATGGTCATCACACAGTCTGTAGAGGAATAAACTTGGTCCTGAATGTAAGAAAAGAGAAAGAGAGAGGGTGGGGGGGGGCAGGCATACATGGGCACTCATACTCCTGGCTGTCAGAGACACAAACAGACGGTTAGAGGAGGTGCTATGCTTTCAGAAAAGTTTAGGAACATTGTCGTCAGCAGGACGAGATCAAAAATGACCATGACTACATTGAGACTGAGACCCTCCCAAAAAGGAAAGTTGTGACAAGGCTCAGAATAAAGTCAAAGTAGCAAGGAAATGAAATGACTAGTTGAAAGGTAATGAGAACAGATGGGTTTTCAGTTTAGACTTGAAAGAGTCCATAGAGTCAGCTTCTCTGATGTCGACTGGGATATTATTCCAAGGAAATGGGGCACGGTAAGAGAAGGCTCTGCAGCCTGCAGACTTCTTTTTGATTCTGGGAACAGAGAGGCGGCTTGCGCCTTGAGAACGGGGGGGCACAAGAAGGTACGTAATATGAGATCTGAAAAATATGAAGGGGAAAGCCCATTAAATATTTGTTTTAGGTTCATAGTAGCACTTTAAAGTCATCTAGCATGAATGGAAAGCCAGTGAAGGGAGTCTAGAATCGGTCTGATATTTTTCTAAATTAAGTTAATATTCTAGCAGCAACATTTTGAACCAATTGGAGGTTTGTAGTGTTATCATGTGGCAGGTCAGAAAAGAAAATACATTAGAGTAAAATAATATTGATGAAACAAAAGCATGGATCAGGGTCTCAGCATCAGCCATGGACAGAAAGATTTAATTTTAGCAGTATTTCGTAGGTAGAAAAAAGGTGGTCTTGGTGACTTCTCTAATGTGAGATTCAAAAGATAAGGACTGATCAAAAATAACACCAAAATATTTGGCTGTGGAACTTTGGGAGATTGTATAGTTGTCAAGAAATATCATTCCTTGATCACATAGGTAGGTGACTTTGTCTAGCAGGGTCAATAACCAGCATCTCAGTTTTTTTCAGAATTAAGTAGTAAGAAGTTAGATGACATCAAATTTTTCACAACAGACATGCATGCTTCTAAATTCATGATATGAGAGTTATTGTCTGACTTTACATACAACTGAGTATCATCAGTGATGCAGTGGAAATTTATTCTATAGCTGCATATAATTTAGCCAAGAGGTAAGGTGTAAAGAGAGAACAGCAACGGACCAAGAACTTAGCCCTGGGGTGCACCATATTTCACTGCAGAGAATTTAGATGTAACATGGAACAACCACAGAAGACACATTGTGTTCCATCAGATAAGTAAGACTTCAGCCAAGACAGAACCATACCTGAAACTTCTATGTAATTCTCAAGGCGGTCTAAAAGTTTGCCATGATCAATGGTGTCAAAAGCAGAACTAAGATCAAGTAGCAGTAGCATTGAGGCGGAATTGAAATCCATAGCAAGCAAAAGGTCATTCACCACTTTTGTGGGTGTAGTTTCAGTGGGGTGACAGGCTCTGAACGCAGATTGAAATGGTTCAAAGAGATTTTCATTGGAAAGAAAAGGCAGAAAGTCGTTTAGCTACAACGTTTTCAAAAACTTTTGAAAGGACGGGTAGGTTAGAGATTGAGGACCAGTCTGAGAGTCATTGTAAGAAATTAGCATCACAAGTCTGTAGCTAAATTACTATTACTCCTAATCTTTCTCTTTTTCTCTCACTAGTCCTTTAAACTTACTGCCAACATAATTTTGACAGTTTCATGCAGATGACATTAAAAAGGCAGTTATTTATAAAATAATGTTCTTTTGAATATAAATGGATTTCATGGACTGTCTCAAGACACACTGTACATCATAAAATAAGGCCAAGCAATGAAAGTGATATTAATAAGGGAAATTAAGTCTAGTTTTAAGCAATTCATAGAAAAAAAACACTACTCCATTGTATGCAGTGCCTTTGGGGAAATGATATCGTGCAGACCAAGGGGAAGGGGCAGCTGTTGTGGAGGGGGAGGAAGCGGCAGTCCGCAGAAAGGAAATGCACAGGAGCAGTAGGAGGGAAGGCCCCATTAACCGCAGGGCGTTTTATTTCCGGGTATTGGCTAGCAATAGAAAAGCTGGACCTGGTGTTTTTGGTCAGTGTATTAACTTCACAAAAGCAGGTCAATCCTAAGGATGAGCTCAGACCTTGAAAACCACAATGTTCAATAAATGTGCCCATCTCTGGGAAGACTTCATAGTTTGGCACAGGAGTAAAGTGGGTACCAAAGGTAAGAAAACCCTGCCTTCAGTTCTTATCTTCTTCTTTTTTTTTAAACAGCATTAGAACTTGTATAACAGGGTACAGTATTGTTTAAATCAATGATGTTCACAAATTAAGCAAGCTGTTTTACTACTACGCTACTTGCATTCTCTTTTATAACAATTCCAGCATCTTTCAACAAAAAAATGTTTTTCTCGATAACTCATCGGTACAAATGTTTCTCATGAAACTACAATGTATGCTATTCACTGCATAAATTTCTCGACATTCATCTATGTATATACCCTATACAAATCCCTCAAAGGAACTTATTAGATATGATCTGTTATCGCTGTCAGATTGTAAATGGATGGTTTTTGTCACCATCTAACCATACTTGTTGAAAAGGCTTGTTTCTTTGTAAGCACAGGGGGTGACATCATTGCCTTTGGTTAATTATTACCTCTGCCCTGGTCCGAGGGATGTAATTGTCTGATTAGTGCTGCACAATATATTGCATGCTGGGTCACTCGAGAGGAAATAAATAGGTGCCTTCTGGAAAACCCATAGTTTTATACATTCACTACAGAGGAGCATTTCAACATCAGGAATCAGAAACTCTTTATTTGTCATTTCACTTCATGTACTTGGCTACATGAAATGAAATGAAATATTGTTTCCCTCCAGCCCACAGCAGTGCAACACAAAGACAAAAACACATATCCAAAAACAACAAGAACAAATATATCCAAACTAGAACACATAGTATATCCAAACTAAGAACACATACATCCAAACTAAAAACACATACATCCAAACTAAGAACACACAAATCCAAACTAAGAAAAATTCAAACTAAGAACACATATATCCAAACTAAGAACACATATATCCATATGTATATATATATGTGTGTGTGTGTGTGTGTGTGTGTGTGTATGTATGTATGTATGTATGTATGTATGTATGTATGTATGTATGTATGTATGTATGTATGTATGTATGTATGTATTCAAACTAAGAACAAATATAGCCAAACTAAGAACACATATATCCAAACTAAGAACACATATATCCAAAACTAAGAACACATATATCCAAACTAAGAACACATATATCCAAACTAAGAACAAATATAGCCAAACTAAGAACACATATATTCAAACTAAGAACACATATATCCAAACTAAGAACACATATATCCAAACTAAGAAAAAATCAAACTAAGAACACATATATCCAAACTAAGAATATATATATATATATCTCCAAACTAAGAACAAATATAGCTAAACTAAGAACACATATATCTAAACTAAGAACACATATATCAGCCAGCTCTTTCCATGTGGGGCATGTCCAGATAAATGAATACAGCGATAAAGAACCTATTGGGAATCCTGAATTGCTACTGTTGGAAATAGTGTGAATGATTCCGACCTCTTAACCAATTCTTCGGGAAGCAAAAGGTCTCATTGAAGCCGAAATTGGAAGTTTTATATAGTTGACCACAACGAATCCGTTTTGTTTTTGTTTTGTTTTTTTAATTGACAGAATACCTGATACTTAGGGGGGATTATCTTAATTTCACTTGCTTTCAGTGGCCTGCATTTTAGCAGAACATACACCAAGAAGGCCTCTCTTCCTGATGTAGAAGTATTTATAGTAACCTCATGACAGTTTCAATAAACTCTGCACCTGTCAGACTTGGTAACCACTTTGGAACCATCACATTTGCAGAACACATCACCGTCTCTTAGAAGTCCACCCAAACCTGCAGATCCCTAAGAGCAGAGTGTCAAGCTGCACAGCTAGCTTCAATGAAATCTCACACATTTCATGTGTAAATACATATTTTTGTGTAAGAAAAAAACATGTAGTTTTAACCATAGCCATTTTAGCAATTTACATAAATTAAATAATGTTAAATATAAAAATATAAATATAAATTATGGCTGCAAAGGACTGAAAAGGCAAGTCTCTGAAGGTAGATTGTGCCTATTGTTAGCTAGCAAGCTAGCAGTCCTTATCTATATTTTTGCTTTGTTTATAGATTAAGGGTGTCGTAAAGTGTTATGATATAATATTTAATATGTATGATTGAAGTTAGCCAGAATGTGTAAATACTTAAAACAACTTTAGCTCAGTAGCTAGCATGGCCAAAATTAGCATTATAAAAACACTTTTTAGCTATCCTTAGCTAACCTAGGTGTTTGTGTTTGTGTGTGTGTGTGTGTGTGTGTGTGTGTGTGTGTGTGTGTGTGTGTGTGTGTGTGTGTGTGTGTGTGTGTGTGTGTGTGTGTGTGTGTGTGTCGGCCCTGTGATGGCCTGGCGGCCTGTCCAGGGTGTCTCCCCGCCTGCCGCCCAGTGACTGCTGGGATAGGCTCCAGCATCCCCGCGACCCTGAGGGCAGGATAAAGCGGTTTGGATAATGGATGGGTGGATGGAAAAAAAATATGCAGATGTATTTCAAAAACAAGGGGGAAAAAGTTTCCATTATGACAGTTTGGTTGAGTGACTCTGTTTTAACAGTGACTGCCAAATGGAGGGCATGATAAACAGGATCATGAAATATGACAAGAGTCACATATTTGCTCATGTCCTTCTGCACTGCAGGACTAACTGTTTTGCGTACAGAGTAAACTTGCCTCCATCCAAACTGCAGCAGTGGATTGAAATACCAGTAATGAAAAAGCTTTTTCATAATGACTTATGGGTGTTTCTCTTGTTTTTCCATAAAGTTAATGAGCCAGCGCAGTGTATGTGATAGATGAGGGCAGGCTATCCAACAGTAGACTTCTTCATGCACTGGGCCCATGTAATTACTCCGGATTTTTCTTTGGTCATGATATTATGAGGCTGTTTACATGTTATTAAAAAAACAGTTTGAATTGAATTATTTCATCACTATGTAGAAGGAATAGTTTCGATTTAAATTCGATTTGCTGACAGTAATTCATGTGATGAAAAGATGTAGTTGTCTCTAGAAGATGGTAAAATAAATGATATGGGAAAAAGAATACATTGTCATCTTGGATCAAAACTAAAATTAATAAATAGATAAAATTCAATAAATAGATAAAATTCATCAGTATGACTAATAATTATTCCTATCGATTGATATAGTATTTTACCTACCTTGCCTCATTGGGAAGGTTTTTGGAGATGAACCCAGACAGGCACTCTGCTTCCCAGTGATGTGGGTATGGCAGACTAACACACAGGCTCAATTTACCCCAAACAAGTCCAGTTTATCCAGATCAAAATCAGGTTGAAATCTTGAGTTTATTAGATTAAATCAAAAGTAAATTAATTTAATTAAATACCAAAACCACAGCATGCAAGGCCTGCTATTGCCCCACAGCAAGAAGGTCCTGGGTTCGAACCCCAGGCCGTCTCAGGGCGTCCTCTGTGTGGAGTTTGTGTGTTCTCCCCGTGTCTGCATGGGTTTCCTCCGGGTGTTCTGGTTTCTTCCCACAGTCCAGAGACATGTAGGTCAGGTGAATCGGCAGTACTAAATTGTCTATAGGTGTGAATCTGTGTATGTGTGTGTGTGTCGGCCCTGTGTTGGACCGGCGGCCTCTCCAGGGTGTCTCCCCACCTGCCGCCCAGTGACTGCAGGGATAGGCTCCAGCATCCCCGTGACCCCAACTGGGATAAGCGGCTTGGATAATGGATGGCTGGATGGAAGTGTGCATATTGTTGAAATAACTGATGCTGCCACCTTTCTTAAAACTTTATCGTTGCTGTTTTAATGTTAAATTTGCAACGTCGTTGTCGTGTTTTTCTTTGTCCATCTGCAGGGACAAGCCCACAAGACAGTCCCAGAAACTTCTCTCCCAGTACCTCGGCCCATTTCTCTTTTGCACGAAGGTAAACAAACAGTGGATAGTTTCTATCGATTTACAGCTTAGAAATAATCCACCCAGTTCGGGGTAAAACCGTTTTCAAGATATAATCTGAATAATGAGTTAATTTAATGGTTTATCTGTACATGGTATCATTTAATTATCTGTCTCTTGTTATAATCCACAGTCACTGCCACAGAGCAGACAGGTAAATTCACATTAGGACAAAATGAGTCCATGAAACTTCATAGCCCCACCTTGGTTGGTCCCAAATATACTATATACTTCATATTTCACATTTCTTCCACATTTCACCTCGTCTCCATATTTTAGATTGCATGACCGTCCATTAAGGACTAAAGTCGTTTGCAGCCGAGACCTGCAGGTGTTTTGCAAGTCTTCTACCACATGTGTTTTGAAGGGACATGTGTTTTCAGTGCAGGTGGAAACCATGAAAGATATCTCATGGTTCTGAGTCCATATCTTTTGTAATAACAGTTACTTTTACTGTTCACACGTTGTGTTTATCCAGATAGGTGTAATTTCTTGATGTCATGTGTGGATGTGTATTCGTTATCCATTCGTGGGGGGGGGGGGGGTCTAGCGGAGTTAAAAGCGATGCGGCGTCAGCTCTGTGGGTTTTTTGTGGTTTTATTTCCAGAACCGACGGTCGCAGGTGGTCCCTGGCCTCCTTCCCCTCATCTGGTTATGGAACCAACACGCCCAGCTCCACCGTCTCTGTAAGTGTCCTCCAGTTTCAGGCCATCTCGCACCCTAGCACCTCCGACTCTCGAGACAGACAGGTCAGTCTCATCCGTTACTGTGAAACCCGAAGAAGGATCAGCCACTTCTGAAGAGCAGCGGTACAGAGTAGGGGAACATGGATTTTCCAAGTGTTTGGAAAACGGCTTAAGCAAACTCAACTCTGGTAATGCGCGGTCATGGAGCGGACTTGACGACTTTCTAGTCCCTGTCCACACACGTACACCACAACTGTTGGATATTATCAGGGAGTCTCGGGAGATGGGAAAGTATCAACAGAATTCCATAATATTCCTCTTCCCATAAAGCTGGACCCTGACATGGTGCTATTCCACGTGCATCAACTTCTAGACATTCCAACAACGATGGTGTGTTTGTCACACAAGCTTTTCAGTTAAGAGTCCAAACTTAGGCCACATGGTGGACTATGACTGGTAAGGGAAATAGCATACAGGTTGTCGGCTGGCAGGTGGTGATTCAACAGTTATACAGAATTTAAAGGTTGGTGGGGCGTCCGGGTGGCGTAGCGGTCTATTCCATTGCCTACCAACACGGGGATCGCCGGTTCGAATCCCCGTGTTACCTCTGGCTTGGTCGGGCATCCGTACAAACACAGTTGGCCCGTGTCTGCGTGTGGGAAGCCGAATATGGGTATGTGTCCTGGTGGCTGCGCTAGCGCCTCCTCTGGTCGGCCGGGGCGCCTGTTTCGGGGGGAGGGGGGAAAGGGGGGAATAGCGTGATCCTCCCACGCGCTACATCCCCCTGGCGAAACTCCTCACTGTCAGGTGAAAAGAGGCGGCTGGCGACCCCACATGTATCGGAGGAGGCATGTGGTAGTCTGCAGCCCTCGCTGGATCGGCAGAGGGGGTGGAGCAGAAGAGTGGGGTAATTGGACGGGTACAATTGGGGATAAAAGGGGGGGGGTCTAAATAAAATTTAAAATTAAAAAATAAACTATTTTGTATGTTGTGAATTGACTATAAATATAATACAAACTACATCATGACTGTATAGTTCTAATCTGAATTTTGTTTTTTTTTCAAGTAGACATTTCTGTTCAATATTCAACATTCGATAACACTGTTTCATGGTGCATTAATGAGTTTGCTAGAAGTCTCTCATCTACCGTCAGAATATCAAAATAAACATTGCCGCCCTCAATTTTATCTTGTTCAACACGTGTTCGTTCCGTTTCCAGTCATCCTGTTCATCACACGAAAAACTGCATCAGCTGCCCTTCCAGCCCACGCCTGATGAGCTGCACTTCCTCTCGAAACACTTCTACACTGAAAGCATTGCTGGAGATGACTGTCACAGAGCCACGGCCATGCGGCCCCGCTCACGCAGTCTGAGGTACCGACTGATCCAAACAGAGTCGCAATGTCTTTATTTTGAAATGCACGTGACTCTTTACCGTGTTCAGACTGATGATTTCTTTAAATGTGATTAGCCCTGGAAGATCTCCATCATGCTACGACCATGAGATTATCATGATGAACCATGTCTACAAGGAACGCTTTCCCAAGGTGAAGGCTCACAGAACCCTTCCCACTGCTGCGGCTGGCCATAATTCTATTGCATTTTGAATTATTTCGCTATCTTCACCTGACACCACCTAACTAACCTACTACCTTATTGCTGAAGGCAACGGCTCAGATGGAGGAGAGGATCCAGGAGATCATCCGCAGCAACTCTCCTGAGAGTATCCTCCCTTTGGCGGACGGTGTTCTGGGCTTCGCCCACCACCAAATCATCGAGCTGGCCAGAGACTGTCTGGAGAAAAGCCGACAGGGACTCATCACCTCCATCTACTTCTGTGAGCTCACGGACAAACTGGAGCGGCTCTTTCAGGAGGTGAGGTCAATGCGATGCCTCGTAGAAGAATCGTCACGCATGTAGGAATGGCACAGACTGACTGTAAAAGATACAGCTGTTGAAGATAGGGAAGTTGGGCAAAGGCTCACACTAATTAATTCACAAGTTTGTAGAAGAAACTGTGAAATACGTGGCGGAATACATGTGTTTTTCATGCTGTTTTATTTGTGTAGACTCGAGAGAAATAACCATATTAACCTTGTCACGTATTCTCGAAGGATGTCCGTGAGTCCAACAAGCTCACCGTTGCATGTAAAACGCTAAGAACCTGTGTCTTCTCTGTTTGGTTCCCGGGTAGTCCACGGAAAGGTCGGAGAGCGAGGAAGTGAACTTTATCAAAGAACTGGTAAAGAAGATCCTCATTGTCATCGCCCGACCAGCTCGGCTGCTGGAATGCCTGGTATGTATCCCTTAACTTTTTCTACCAAACCCACCAGTGACAGCCGAAGAATTAGTTTTCTGCCTTTGCGTGCAACTTGCACATCATCATCATGTAAATTTAAGATTGTCAATAGGATTGGATTGTCAATTTAGCACAAAATAAGAGTTTGTTCTTCGGTTTTCCCCTCAGACAATATCTGTGGTCTTGAGGTCTGTTTTGTAATACATAGTCTGAGGAGATGTTTTTTGTCTCCAGGAATTTGATCCAAAGGAATTTTATCACCTATTGGAGGCTGCTGAGGGACACGCTAAGGAAGGTCAGGGCATAAAGACGGATATTCCCCGCTACATCATCAGTCAGCTTGGACTCACACGAGACCCTCTGGAAGGTACGGAAAGAACTTCCGCTTTGTCACCAACATAAGTGATTGAAGTAGAAAAGGTTCTGAATGAGGGAAGGATTCACACCACATCTGCAATTCAGATATTGTTTTCAATACCATATTTTATTTTCTCAAATTTATTTAAACTATAGCAATATAAATATGTCCAGTTGCACATTAAAAACTCCTTGTGTATGGGAGTCCGGGTAGCGTAGCGGTCTATTCCGTTGCCTACCAACACGGGATCGCCGGTTCAAATCTCGGTGTTACATCTGGCTTGGTCGGGCGTCCCTACAGACACAATGTCTGCGGGTGGAAAGACAGATGTGGGTGTGTGTCCTGGTTGCTGCACTATCCCCTCCTCTGGTCGGTTGGGGCGCCTTTTTGGGGGGGAGGGGGGGACTGGGGGGAGTAGCGTGATCCACCCACGCGCTACGTCCCCCTGGCGAAACTCCTCACTGTCGGGTGAAAAGAAGCGGCTGGTGACTCCACATGTATGGGAGGAGGCATGTGGTAGTCTGCAGCCCTCCCTGGATCGGCAGAGGGGATGGAGCAGAAAAACGAACATCTTGTGTAAAATGGCTCCTTCACCCCATTCCAGAGTTGGTTGGCCTTGTTGTCAGTTGTTACCCTTTCACTTAAAACACTCTTCAGCCCTCAAGAAACTCTGGTCTATTATAGAGGTTTAATTGCTTTATTGTTATTCTGTTTCAGATATGAAGCTCTTGTAGCATCACTCGAGCACATACACCGAGCAAAAACCTAAATGCAACACTTTTGTTTTCGCCCCATTTTTCACGAGTTGAAGTATTCGATCCCAGATTGTTTCTATGCACTGTACAGGCTTAATTCTCAGGTTTTTCAGTATGCATTTCATCCTATTTCATCATATCTCAGCTGTTGCCAACATAATCCGCCTCTCTGACAGTTGTGACATCAACATGCTGATTAAACAGCACGATCATGCCGGGGAGAATAAAGAGACATATAAAATGTGCAGTTTTTTTGCTGCACATCATCCTGCCTGAGATGCCACAAATATGGAGAGACTCTTGCAGTTGGCATCCTGACTGCAGGAATGTCCACTAGAGCTATTGCCAGAATACTGAATGTCCACCTCTCTGTCATAAGCTGCCCCGGAGTCGTTTCAAAGGTTTCGACAGTTCAGCCAGCTGGCCTCACTGTAGAGCACACATGACCACAGCAGCCCAGGACCACTACATCCAGCTTGTGCCCCTGGCGGATGGTCTGAGACCAGCCACACAGACAGCTGATGAAACAGCTGGTTTGCACATTTGAAGGATTTCTGATCAAACTGTCAGAAAGCGTCTCAGGGAGGTTCTTCTGCATGCTCCACGTCCTTACCAGGGTCTACCCCAGGTTGCTGTATGGCACCTTAACCCAAGTGGGCAAATGTTCACTGGCGATGGCTCCTGGAACACCGGAGAAGGGTCAGCTTCACTGATGAATGCCGATTTCATCTTCAACAGGCAGATGGAAGGCGGTGTGTGTATGGCACTGTGAGGGTTAGTGGTTTGCTGATGCCAGTGTTTTTGAAAGAGTGCCCCATGGAAGTGGTGGGTCTTTGTTGTGGGCAGGCATATCATATGGACAAAGAACGCAGATGCAATTTGACAGTGGAATTTTGAATTCAGAGATACTGTAATGAGATCCTGAGGCCCATTGTTGTGCCAGTCATCCACCACCGTCAACTAATTTTTCCGCATGATAATGCACGGCCACATGCTGCAAGGATCTGCGCTGAATACCTGGCAGCTGAAAATGCCCCACTTCTTCCCTGGCCTGCATACTCACCAGACATGTCACCCACTGAGCGTGCTTTGGATGCTCTGGACCGGTGCATATGTGCACCAGTTCCTGCCAATATCAAACATCCTGGCACCGACGTTGAAGAACAGTTGACGACCTTCAACAAGCCACGACTAGAAGAGTGCACTCATGCAGATCCTCACCAGGCGTATTTCCCCTTCTCCGGTGATCGGACTTGGCGACAAACCAGCAGAGTTAGCACCCAGTTGCGGTATAAAACAGGTTTTTCAAAGGTTTTGAATCAATGCAACCACAAGAGGTCATTGATCATGCAGTCACAACTGCGCACAAAAATGATCAGGCTGACGGGCCCAGCAGTATGTGAGACTAGCAGTGGACAGATATAATGATAATAATGATTATATTGTTAGGTATTGTACATCTGTTGTGACTAAACAGTGTGACAGTGTGTGTATAGAGTTCAGTTGAGTCACTTAGCTGAAGATCCTCCATGATAAGTGGTTGATAGTCAATATAGCCAGATGTTAGTCAATATAAGAACATTTTATTTAGCTCAGTAGAAAGTCAAGCAGAAAAGATGCTCCTGTACTGGACAGAATGCCTTTCTAACGACCCTTTAATTGTCTCGATTCAGTGACCGACGTTCATTATGACTGATTATAAAGAAACCGCCTCCCCACAGAGCTCAGATGGATCCAGAGCGGCCGGCTCACGTCTGCCTTTTCATCAGCCCACTTTTTCACTCATTACCCCCGAGAGTCTCCCGCGTTTTGTTTTCCCAACGCCGAGAGTGCTTGAAGCAGACCAGTGCCGAAGGACAGATGTTAAATAGCGCTGGAATTGTGTTAACAGCCTCTCAAGGGAAAGGACAAACACCCCCTTATGGGTCACACGTGCTGCTTTTGGCAAAGCAACATACAAAAACACATGCGTTTAATGAAACGCTCATGCAGAAGAGCAGATGACGGTCGTAACGTGGACTTGTTCTGGACTAGCGGTTTTCTGTGGTGATGTTGGACATCTGTTAGTGTGTCATTTATTCTACTACATTTATTCTCAGTTCAGTATATCTGAATCAGCACCTCAAACGTAATGGGTTAGTGAAGTTAAATGACTACTGTTTATAGGCCAAGATTTGCACACAAAGCAGATCAACAAGTGTTGTGCTCTGTCTATCAGGTTTAATTGAGTATCCTGTTTCAGAAAACATCTGGAAGCAGATTGCATTCCTTGACCATCTGGTTGATGGGTAGGCTACCTAACCTCAACCAGCGTGCGACCAGCAGAGGAGGACATTCAGTGTAGTTGTAATGACCAGTTTGATAATCTTTTGCCGTCTGCGTTTCTTTAATGTCTTGCTGCAGAAATCGCTCAGTTGACAAGCTGCGACAGCGGGCTTGCAGAAACTCCTGAAACAGATGATTCTGTAAGTACCCGTTTTTATTAAAAATGGGCACGTGATGCCTTTCTCTTGTATGTTGGACTCACAAAGCTGTAAATTACAGACTTTGTGTTTGAATTTATGAAAATTTCTGTCTTTAGTCTCAGAGCCTGAGTGCAGCTTTGCGATCTCGGCGTCGACCCTGTGAAATGGATTTCGGGATGACAAAACTAATCAGCAATGGCGCCTATGGGTAAAACATCTAAGTCCACTCTACATATTCTATCGGCTATGGGTAGATGTATGCATACTGGCCCAACCAGGACACACATTTACGATTTCAATCAAAATTGAATGTGAAGTTGTACAGCCAGGATTTACATTTCCATTTTATATTCAAAACAGTCCTCAATCCAGCAAGTTCATCTTCACTGTTAGAGTTGTACTTTTTTATTTTTATTTTATTATTTTTCTATTTTGTTTATTTTTATTGTTTTATTTGATTTATTTGTTTTAATAATTAAATTATTTTATTATTTTTGTTTTTATTTTATTGTTTTATTTCATTTCGATTTTATTTATTTTAATATATATCATTTCATTATTTTAATTTTAATTTTATTGTTTTATGTCATTTTTATTATTTATTTATTTTAACATTTTTACTTTTTATTAATATAGATAGATAGATAGATAGATAGATAGATAGATAGATAGATAGATAGATAGATAGATAGATAGATAGATAGATAGATAGATAGATAGATAGATAGATAGATAAATAGATAGATTTGTAATTGACCATGAAATGTATTTAATGATCATTCTATATCAGGGAAGTTTGGTTTTCTCAACTTCCAGAGCTTTGCATGCCTCCGTTCACTTCCCTGCTGTGGCCTCTGTATCCCACAGTGCTGTGTACCTGGTGCGACACAAGGAGACCAAGCAGCGTTTCGCCATGAAGAAGATCAACAAGCAGAACTTGATTTTGAGAAATCAGATCCAGCAGGCGTTTGTAGAAAGAGACATCCTCACCTTTGCTGAGAACCCCTTTGTGGTCTCCATGTACTGCTCCTTTGAGACGAGGCGGCACCTGTGCATGGTCATGGAGTATGTGGAAGGTCCGCGGCTGCGTTTTACATCAGTGTTTCTGTGAAGGACTTGATTGCTTGTTTGCACGGTGGCTCTTTGGTGAGCTTCTAAATTAACAGTGCTAATGGTATTTGTAACGTGTGGTTGTAGGAGGAGACTGTGCCACCCTCTTGAAGAACATGGGTCCCCTGCCTGTGGACATGGCCAGGATGTACTTTGCAGAGACAGTCCTGGCCCTGGAGTACCTACACAACTATGGCATTGTCCACAGGGATCTCAAACCTGACAAGTGAGACCTCACTTTATGAAATAAACGCAAATCAAAGAAGGTCGAATCAGGTCAACTGGATACAACGAGTGATGAAATGTATCTGTCAGTAAACATTGTATCCAGATGACCTGATTCAACCTTCTCTGATTTTCTTAGCTGGATTATTGAGCATGCATAAAGAAAAAGACGTACGCAACATATTTTAATTGTGTTTCCTCTTGGTTATGGGGGCCGTGGTTTATTTTTTTCCCTGTGATGCTGAAATCATTTGACGAGCTAAAACCAGTTGGCACCTCCTTGGTAGCCGTGAACCCAGATCTGATCAAGTAACGCAATCCATTAGCCGATCCATTATCCGAACTGCTTATCCTGCTGTCAGGGTCGCGGGGATGCTGGAGCCATCCCGAGACACCCTGGACAGGCCGCCAAGCCATCACAGGGCAAAGTAAATCAATGTGGTACAAAAACACCACATTTTACTGAGTGAAAAGTGAGCTGTTCAGTTTTAGTTCCCACAAATAGTGAAGGAAAATGGAGGAGACAAAACATACAACGAACATAAAACAGTAAAAAAAAATCCAACTGTGAGTATTTGTACAAATAAAATGAAAGAAAAAAACATTGTGATAATGGGAAATGGGGCGAAATGGTAGTCAGTCCTATCAGATCTGCTATAATGGGTATACAAACTATAATATCTTGGTTTACATAGTCAACCGTTACAAAGCAGGGGTGGCCGGGTGGCGTAGCGGTCTATTCACTGCACCAGCTGGTGAAACTCCTCACTGTCGGGTGAAAAGAAGCAGCTGGTGACTCCAAATGTATGGGAGGAGGCATGTGGTAGTCTGCAGCCCTCCCCGGATCGGCAGAGGGGGTGGAGCAGAGACCGGGACGGCTCGGAAGAGTGGGGCAATTGGCCGGAAAAAGTACAATAAAGTTTTTGATACTCTGCACCACTGAAACTAGTCAGTCAATGTGTGTTTATCATGTGTGTGTGTTTACTTTATAAGTTTGTGTGTCTTTTTTTCATGTTTGATGCTCCTTTCATCCCTTCCTCTTTACCTGCATGCCTCCCTTCTTCACCTCCCTCCCACTTCTTGCTCTCCCTCGCAGTTTGCTGATCACCTCGATGGGGCACATCAAGCTGACAGATTTTGGGCTGTCCAAGGTGGGGCTGATGAATATGACAACGAATCTGTATGAGGGACACATAGAGAAAGATGCCAGGGAGTTCTCTGACAAGCAGGTGAAGTCCCCAGTCGTTTATGAGAATACAAACACATTTTGGGTTGGCTATGACGACAACTTCTCCACAACTGGTTCAGGTCTGTGATTTGTTGTGTGTTTCGTTTGTCGGCGAAGGTGTGTGGGACCCCTGAGTACATCGCACCGGAGGTGATCCTGAGGCAGGGCTACGGGAAGCCGGTGGACTGGTGGGCGATGGGAATCATCCTCTACGAGTTCCTGGTGGGCTGCGTGCCCTTTTTTGGAGACACACCCGAAGAGCTGTTTGGACAGGTCATCAGCGGTCAGTTTCACCTGAATTACTCTCACGACATACTGCAAAATACAAACTGTGTTTTGTGTGGTGTCCTTCCTGTGGTAGTTCACACCCACCAATTTTTTTTTTAATGCATGGGGAATTAATTAGATAAAATCTTTCTAATCTAATTTACTGAATATACCCGTGGGGAGAAATTAATGAATTGCAGCAGCACATACAAGGGTACACTAAAAGTGATGAATAGAAATATTAGCAGAAAAGGAAGGAGACATGAAGAGATATATTAAGGGAGGCATGATTAGAATATACAGCACGGTGGCGCAGTGGTTAGTGCGGTGGCCTCACAGTAAGAAGGTCCCGGGTTCGAGCCCCGGGGTTGTCCAACCTTGGGGGGGTCATCCCAAGTCGTCGTCTGTGTGGAGTTTGCGGTGTTCTCCCCGTGTCTGCGGTGGGTTTTCTCCGGGTGCTGCGGTTTCCCCCCACCATCAAAAAGACATGCACGTTAGGGTTAATACGCTGTCTGTGCCTCTGAGCAAGGCATGGCGAAACGAACTGGAGTTGGTCCCCGGGGTGCTGCCCACTGCTCCTAGCTACACAGCTAGGATGGGTTAAATGCAGAGGGGAATTTCCCACGGGGATCAATAACAGTAAAAAAACTAAATAAGCACTGGAACACAATGTGCTGATGAAAACAACAACAACAAAAATCAAATATATTGCTGGTTATAAAGAATTGAGATGATTTTTCTTCTGTAGTGCGGAAATGAGCTACTTAATTCAAGTCCAGTCAACTTCATGTAATAGCCCTAAATCCCAGTTAAGAGCCGCGGGGGCTCTGCATCCCCACAATGGGAAACCAGAAGATGCAGTAAACGACAGTGGATTACACCTCCTGTCTTTATACCCTGGATCAGGGGGGAAAACATACCGCAGACAAACCTTTTCAGAAACAAACAAACAGAGAAACGCTGAGGAAGCGCATCAAAATGAAGGCTATTTCGCGGGATGACACAGTTGGCTGTGTCTGCGGGTGGGAAGCCGTATGTGTCCTGGTCGCTGCACTAGCGCCTCCTCCAGGTGGGGCGCCTGTTCGGGGGGGGAGGGGGAACTGGGGGGAATAGCGTGATCCTCCACGCGCTACGTCCCCCCGGTGAAACTCCTCACTGTCAGGGCGAAAAGAAGCGGCTGGCGACTCCACGTGTGTCGGAGGAGGCATGTGGTAGTCTGCAGCCCTCCCCCGGATCGGCAGAGGGGGTGGAGCAGCGACCGGGACGGCTCAGAAGAGTGGGGTAATTGGCCGGGTACAACTGGGGGGGGGGTAAAAAATAAATAAATAGATAAATAAAAAGATGGTTAAATGCAAATAAGCGGAAAGATGATGCAGCAATAAATACTACAGTTCACAAATCTGTATTGACATTTAAGCGCAGCAGGAGTGGGGGCGGGGGTTGGGGTGAATATATGGAGTGGCGATGTGGAATGGACTCTGTGACCAAGTGTCTTTCTGAATGTATGGCAATGAGTGAGAACGAGAGAGAGAGAGAGAGAGAGAGAGAGAGAGAGAGAGAGAGAGAGAGAGAGAGAGAGAGAGAGAGAGAGAGAGAGAGAGAGAGAGAGACAGAGAGAGAGAGACAGAGAGAGAGACAGCGAGAGAGAGAGAGACAGAGAGAGAGAGACAGAGACAGAGAGAGAGACAGAGAGAGAGACAGAGAGAGAGAGAGACAGAGAGAGAGAGACAGAGACAGAGAGAGAGACAGAGAGAGACAGAGAGAGAGAGACAGAGAGAGAGACAGAGAGAGAGAGAGAGAGAGAGAGAGAGAGACAGAGAGAGAGAGAGAGAGAGAGAGAGAGAGAGAGAGAGAGAGAGAGAGAGAGAGACAGAGAGAGAGAAAGAGAGAGAGAGAGAGAGAGAGAGACAGAGAGAGAGACAGAGAGAGAGAGAGAGAGACAGAGAGAGAGAGAGAGAGAGAGAGAGAGAGAGAGAGAGAGAGAGACCAATGGAGGGGGGGGTATTTCTTTGCCCCCACATCATGCACATTAAAAAGGTGTGCAATGATAAATATCTTTTAGAATGGATAACTTGAACACACACATATTTAAAGAAACGCCTCTTGAACGAATGTGTGTGTGTGTTTTTTTCCAGAGTTTAAACGTCAGTTTGAAGTGAAAGATGGGCTTACTTCCACTGTGTGTCCTTTATACTCACAGCGCCAGTACAGAGAGCCTTTGTCCTGAAGGTTATAAATTCTCTGCTCGCAGCAGTGAGGCTCAAAGTAAATGTGGGGTGTCTGGACAGCGGTCCTTGTCTTTTCTATGAAAATGAGTGATGTGCCGTGATACATGTGGTATGTGGCAAATCATAGCAAGCCGGAGGCAGCAGGCGTTAAGTAAGGGGGCCTTAGCACACTGGATGCATACATACTGCTGTAGCCTCAGGCCTCGCATGTGTGCTCATGACCCCCCTCCCATGTTTAATAGGGGACTAATGGTGCCGAGCAAACCATGTCAGCACAGTCGGTCTCAGTCTAGATTTTTCTCAATCATCATAATATGAGCTTGTCCGTTGCAAGGTTTACACCCTATGCGAAACTGTTCATCCTTCAGTTATGCGTAAAGTATTCTGGTGATATCTTCCTTGTCGGGTTCCTACTAAATACCCTGATAAGAGCACTTCTGCATAACCTTCTGTGATGCCTTCCTAGCGAGAAGATCCGGATTTGTGAGCTCGAGTGACGGGCCCACAACCTGGTGAAATTGATCTTTGTCAAAGTGAGGGGTACCAAGCAGAGTGTACGCACATTGTGCACCCACCTATGTAGGTGCATCTTACTGTCAGAATAACGCACCCTTTAAATAGCAGGAAACTACTCCGCCATTGACTTTAGACCGGGTTTTTGTTGGTCAGTCGCACAATCGCTTTCTGCTGCATCAAGAGAACACTGCACCAGAGGTGTCTGGGAAGCGTAGCGGTCTATTCCGTCGCCTACCAACACAGGGATCCCGGTTCGAATCCCCATGGTGACTCCAGCTTGGTCGGACGTCCCTGCAGACACAATTGGCCGTGTCTGCGGGTGGGAAGTCGGATGTGGGTATGTGTCCTGGTCGCTGCACTAGCGCCTCCTCTGGTTGGTCGGGGCGCCTGCTCGGGGGGGGGGTGGCGTGATCCTCCCACGCCCTACCTCCCCCTGGTGAAACACCTCACTGTCAGGTGAAAAGAAGTGGCTGGCGACTCCACATGTATCGGAGGAGGCACGTGGTATAGTCTGCAGCCCTGCCCGGATCAGCAGAGGGGGTGGAGCAGCGACCGGGGATGGCTCGGAAGAGTGGGGTAATTAGCCAAGTACAACTGGGGAGAAAAGGGGGGGGGGCAAGATAGCAATGTGCCAGACCACACCTCATTTTTGGACCAACATGCCCATGGGTGCACAGATGGGTGCAAGCTATCGAAACAACGTGTTCACTGGACGGGAAAATGACAACTGCATCGCACGGAAACTAGCAATTACACTTAACGGTGGGCTTTGCGCCGCTTTGTACCGGGTGTGAGAGAGGGCCCTGTGTGTTGACTGTCCTGATGGGTATGATGCGTGATTACAGATGAAATCAACTGGCCTGAGGGAGAGGACGCCCCACCTGCTGACTCTCAGATGCTCATCACCCTGCTGCTCAGGCAGAATCCACTAGAGAGGATGGGGACAGGTGAAAGCATGGACGCACACTCTCCACTGTAGCTCTTCCACAACGCCTCAATGCTGACACGCCATTTGTCCTGTCAAAAGACCATTTGTGCAAAGTCGGCACAGCTCATTATTCCAAGTCGCCACGGGAGAAATTAGCTCATCCAACAATTAAACAGTTTTTTTATGTTCCCTGCTCACTTAGTCCTTCAGTCAATTACATCAATAAACTTCCATCTCTTGAATTGTCCTTTGCAAGGTCAGACACCACGAGTTAATATCAGATGCCATCACAAGTTAGTGTTAACTATAAATGAAAAAAAAAATATTTATGACTAGTGGTGCCCAACAAATGGCTGTGCAGTTCAGGCAGAACTCTTTCCTTGCAGAGATCCACCTTATCCAGGCTGTCATCCACATCAGCCCCGGTCCTCTGGAAAAACTTCCTGGCAGGAAGTTGCAGTGCATAATTTATGGTCATGAAGTCAGCTTCGGCCTTACTGCCGCTGTTGAAAAGAAATATATAGCAGTCATTTCATCCCCTCCTGTAAAACACAAAATGTCATCCTCTATCTTTTGGTGTTCACATTTACATTTATTTGCCTGTGTCGCTCGTGTTCAACCTCTGTTATTGTTTTGTTTTTTTTTATCCCATAGGTGGAGCTATTGAGGTAAAGCACCATAAATTCTTCCACAACTTGGATTGGAACAGCCTACTAAGACAAAAATCAGAGTTTATTCCCCAGCTTGAGTCTGAGGATGACACCAGCTACTTTGACAGTGAGTCATCTAATAAAAAAAGACTCGGGGCATGATTTAATATTTATTTTTGAAATCACGAAGACGTTTCTGATGTTTCTGATGCTGAAATTTTTTTGTAATATTTTACACTATTCATTTGATTGAGGCTTTCAAGAAATATTGCTGCATTTTAGCAATGACTGACAAAGTAAGTCTCCTAAATGAAACTTTATTCTCAGCTCGCTCTGAGAGATACCATCATCTTGACACTGAAGAGGAGGATACAAATGATGAAGACTTTAATATGGAGCTGCGGCAGTTCTCCTCCTGTTCTCACAGATTCTCTAAGGTGAGTCTGTAGACTTCTCTCTCAAATTTATCCACCCTCAAACTAAAATAAATACTCTCATAACTACCAAACACTTGTTAGTAATGTAAATGTGTTTATGTCATAACCTCTCCTCGTCCATTTCTCATGGGAAAGCAAATTTTTTCAATAAATATTTCATATAAAAGTGTATGTATAAGAAAGGTGGTTTCACGCTTTCTCTCACCAACCCCCTGCAGTATGTGGTGTGGATCTAGACTTTGCATACATTTTCTGCTTGCAAATCAGATTTTCTTCTTTTTTTTTTTTTTGGTAATCTGGGGCACAGTCACAGAGAGGACTGTGGAAGGACAGATGGTGGTGGATTTTGCGAAAAGGATGGAAATGGATGTGGCAAATACATAATTCAAGAAGAGGGAGGAACACAGGGTGCTGTATAAGAGTGGCGGAAGGTGCACACAGGTGGACTATGTCTTATGCAGGAGGTGTGATCTGAAAGGGATTGGAGACTGCAAAGTGGTGACAGGGGAGAACGTAGCTAGGCAGCATCGGATAGCGGTCTGTAGGATGACTGGAGATAAAGAAGAGGAAGAGAGTGAAGGCAGAGCCGAAGATCAAATGGTGGAAGTTGAAGAAGGAAGACTGTTGTGTGGAGTTCAGGGAGGAGTTAAGATAGGCACTGGGTGGTAGTGAAGAGTTGCCGGATGGCTGGGCAACCACTGCAGAAATAGTGAGGGAGACAGCTAGGAAGGTACTTGGTGTGTCATCAGGACAGAGGAAGGAAGACAAGGAGACTTGGTGGTGGAATGAGGAAGTACAGCAGAGTATACAGAGGAAGAGGTTAGCAAAGAAGAAGTGGGATAGTCAGCGAGTTGAAGAAAGTAGACAGGAGTACAAGGAGATGAGGTGTAAGGCAAAGAGAGAGGTGGCAAAGGAAGGGAAAAGGTGTATGGTGAGTTGTATGAGAGGTCAGACACTAAAGAAGGAGAACAGGAATTGTACCGATTGGCTAGACAGAGGGACTGAGCTGGGAAGGATGTGCCGCAGGTTAGGGTGATGAAGGATAGAGATGGAAATGTGCTGACAAGCGAGGAGAGTGTGTTGAGAAGGTGGAAGGAGTATGTTTAGGGGCTGATGAATGAAGAAAATAAAAGAGAGTGGATTGGATGATGTGGGGATAGTGAATCAGGAAGTGCAGTGGATTAGCAAGGAGGAAGTGAGGGCAGCTATGAAGAGGATGAAGAGTGGAAAGGCAGCTGGTCCTGATGACATACCTGTGGAGGCATGGAGATGTTTAGGAGAGATGGCAGTGGGGTTTTTAACTAGATTGTTTAACACAATCTTGGAAAGTGAGAGGATGCCTGAGGAGTGGAGAAGAAGCATACTGGTACCGATTTTCAAGAACAAGGGCGATATGCAGAACTGTAGCAACTACAGAGGTATAAAGTTGATCAGCCACAGCAGGAAGATATGGGAAAGAGTAACAGAAGCTAGGTTAAGAGGAGAGGTGACGATCAGTGAGCAGCAGTATGGTTTCATGCCATGAAAGAGCACCACAGATGTGATGTTTGCTTTGAGAATGGTGATGGAGAAGTATAGAGAAGGTCAGAAGGAGTTATACTGTGTCTTTGTAGATTTAGAGAAAGCATACGACAGGGTGCCAAGAGAGGAGGTTTGATATTGTATGAGGAAGTCGGGAGTTGCAGAGAAGTATGTAGGAGTGGTGCAGGATATGAATGAGGGAAGTGTGTCAGTGGTGAGGTGTGTGGTAGGAATGACAGATGGGTTCAAGGTGGAGGTGGGATTACATCAAGGATCGGCTCTGAGCCCTTTCTTGTTTGTAATGGTGATGGACAGGTTGACGGACAAGATCAGGCAGGAGTCTCCGTGGACTATGATGTTTATGGATGACATTGTGATCTATAGCGAGAGTAGGGTGCAGGTTGAGGAGAGCCTGGAGAGGTGGAGGTATGCGCTGGAGAGAAGAGGAATTAAAGTCAGTAGGAGCAAGACGGAATACCTACGCATGAATGAGAGGGGGGACAGTGGAATAGCGAGGATGCAAGGAGTAGAGATGACGAAGGTGGATGAGTTTGAGGCCATGGATGACTTAGGGTCAACTGTTCAAAGGAACAGGGAGTGTGGAAGAGAGGTGAAGAAGAGAGTGCAGGCAAAGAAGAGAGTCAGGAGTGATTTGCGACAGAAGGGTACCGGCAAGAGTTAAAGGGAAGGTTTACAAGATGGTTGTGAGACCAGCTGTGTTGTATGGTTTGGAGACAGTGGTACTGATGAAAAGACAGGAGGTGGAGCTGGAGGTGGCAGAGTTGAAGATGCTAAGAGGAGGTTTATGGATGTGGTGAGGGAGGACATGCATGTAGTTGGTGTGAAAGAGGAAGATGCAGAGGACAGGAAGAGATGGAAACGGATGCTCGGCTCTGGCGACCCCTAACGGGAGCAGCCGAAAGCAGAAGAAGAAGCAGAATCTGGAGCACAGTACACAATCACACAACCTCAAAAGGACTGTTGTGCTGCATTGCAGTATGCTCGTGTCTCACGCCACAACAAAGCAATACAGAACATAAAAAAGCACAGAATACCCCAGCGAGTGTCGAGGTGCATCGGGCCTTTCCTCGACTGCTCTAAATTCCCTTCCTTGTGTACCTTTCCAAGGTCTCCAGAGGCCCATTAGACGATGCATTTTTTTATTATGCAGTTTCAACATAACCTTTAATAATGGGAAATTATAGTCTACAGAGCTACGGTCAAAAACCAAACTGTTTTTAGTTAATATGTGTCTTAATGTAGATTTTGTATCTTTTGTGTACATTTAGAGATATTTGCTTTTTTCACAAGGCTGCACCTTTGTCTGTCCAAAAGTTTACTTGCGCTAATGGTTTTCAAGCAGGAAAGGTATGTGGTACATCTGTTAAAGTGCACCCTGGTGTCTGTGTGATAACTAGGTTTACAGCAGCCTGGATCTGTCCCGTGGCCAGCTGGAGGAGAAAGGGGAGACGGAGGAGAAGAAGAGCGAGAGCCCACTAACTGTAGACTCTCTCAGTTGGACACCAGACCTTGCTGAAATGTATGTGCCATCCTACCCTGTTATTATGATGATAATGATGATGATGATGATGATGATGATGATACTGGATTAAGCATTACATGATAAAGATGAAGTTTAGTGAGCAACATTTTTTGGACTTGGAAAAAAACCAGTAGGCTTGCATCTGTTTCTGTCCTCACTACGTAAAAGTATGATTACAGGGGGCATCCGGGTAGCGTGGTGGTCTGTTCCATTTCCTACCAACATGGGGACCGCTAGTTCGAACCCCTGTGTTACCTCCGGCTTGGTCGGACACAATTGACCGTGTCTGCGGGTGAGACGTTGGAGGTGGACATGCGTCCTGGTCGCTGCACTAGCGCCTCCTCTGGTCGGTCGGGTGCCTTTTCAGGGGGGAGGGGGGACTGGGGGGAATAGCATGATCCTCCCACGCGCTACATACCCCTGGCGAAATGCCTCACTGTCAGGTGAAAAGAAGCGGCTGGAGACTCCACATGTATCGGAGGAGACGTGGTAGTCTGCAGCCCCCGGCAGAGGAGGTGGAGCAGCAACCGGGACGGCTCAAAAGAGTGGGGTAATTGGCCAAGTACAAGTGGGGTGAAAAAAAGGAATATTGAGTGAGTACTTGGATTGGGCAGATTTGTTAAGTATAGACAGAACCTCTGTGAGTACTGTCAAATTGATCATAAGAAGCTAGAGAGCACACAGCAAATACTTCCGGGACATAATCCTTTTTTTGAAATGTCTCTGACAGGATCATAAAACTGACAGACTCGACCCACTACATATCGAACACTTTTGTGTTTAAATTACAGTTGATAAATACAAACATATAGGTATATGATACACTTGTGCCACAATGACCTCAGATCCTGTTTAAACAGAACTATTCTCAGTGCTGCGGCACAGTGGTTAGCGCGGTCGCCTCACAGCAAGAAGGTCCTGGATTCGAATCCCAGGGGTTGTCCAACCTTGGGGGTCGTCCCGGGTCATCCTCTGTGTGGAGTTTGCATGTTCTGCCCGTGTCAGCGTGGGTTTCCTCCCGCAGTCCAAAGACATGTAGGTCAGGTGAATCGGCCGTACTAAATTGTCCCTAGGTGTGAATGTGTGTGTGTGTGTGGACCCTGTGATGGACTGGCGGCCTGTCCAGGGCGTCTCCATGCCTGCTGGGATAGGCTCCAGCATAATGGATGGATGGGTGGATAGTCTCAGTGCTGTCCTCCGCTGAATTCATTTTCTCTTATCTTCCTGCCAGGCCTTCCCTGTCCCACTCCACAGACACAGAGAGTGTGAACCAAGGCCCTTGTCCCGGCTCCAGCATCTTACCCAAGTTTGCCATCTCAGCTGAGAATGAGGGCAGTGAGTCCGCCGGCCTTGGAGACCCAAGCAAGGCCTCTTTCTCCATCGGAGAGCTGCCCCAGGATGAGCCTGATGTCACCACTCCTGGCAGCACCCACAGTGGAGCCACATTATCTGGTACCAAATCCTAGGACCTAGACGTTAGATAGAAGTATGCTTGATGCTGATCAAATAATTTGTTTAAGCCCACTGGAATACTGAAATAAAATCCTGTAGCGTAAAACAGCAGCTGTTTGCATTCTAACGTGGCCCAGTGGTTAGCGCTGTCGCCTCACAGCGAGAAGGTCCTGGGTTCGAACCCCGGGATTGTCCAACCTTGGGGGGGGGGTCGTCCCAGGTCGTCCTCTGTGTTGAGTTTGCATGTTCTCCCCGTGTCTGCGGTGGGTTTTTTCCGGGTGCTCCGGGTTCCCCCACCATCAAAAGAAACATGCATGTTAGGGTTTATACTCCTGTCTGTGCCCCTGAGCAAGGCAGTGGGGAAAGAACTGGACCTGGTCCCCAGGTGCAGCATGAAGCCAAGCAGCCCACTGCTCCTATCTACACAGATCACAGCTAGGATAGGTTAATCTGCAGTAAATGAATTTCCCCAAGGGGATTAATAAAGGAAACTTAATTAATTTAATAATAATTTACTACCTGCTGAATAGGGAACATTAACCTGAAATTGCTTCAACAATTTATACACATCTCATTATGCATATCTTTTGTGATGGTTAGGGAGTTTTTCAGAGCATTTGGACCAGCTGACTTCCAGAGGTGATGGTGCAGAGAGCCCAGACAGTACCAGTCAAACCTTTGGGGACCAGGGGGACCAACACACCACCCTGAGGCCCGAGGGTCAACGGGAGAAACTGAGAGCTGTGGCTAAAGTCCCGAAGTCTGTCTCAGCCAGTGCCCTTTCCCTTATGATCCCCAATGGTAAGGGACAGAACACACACACACACACACACACACACACACACACACACACACACACACACACACATACACACACACACACACGTGCAAACAGCCATCATCTCATATGTATGCAAATCTGAGCTTGAGGAATTTGTTAAAAGTTAGAAAATGGTGGGGGGGCATCCAGTTAGCATGGTGGTCTATTCCGTTGCCTCCCAACACAGGGATATCCGGTTCGAATCCCCGCGTTACCTCCAGCTTGTTCGGGCGCCCCTACAGACGCAATTGGCCGTGTCTGGGGGTGGGAAGCCGGATGTGGGTGTGTGTCCTGGTCGCTGCACTAGCGCCTCCTCTGGTCGGTCGGGGTGCCTGTTCGGGGGGAGGGGGAACTGGGAGGAATAGCGTGATCCTCCCACGCGCTACGTCCCCCTGGTGAAACTCCTCACTGTCAGGTGAAAAGAAGCAGCTGGCGACTCCACATGTATGGGAGGAGGCATGTGGTAGTCTGCAGCCCTCCCCGGATCAGTAAAGGGGGTGGAGCAGCGACGGGAACAGCTCAGAAGAGAGGGGTAATTGGGGAGAAAAGGGGGGGGGGCAGAAACATGAGGGCCGCTTTTGTCCCTAGATTGCAATAAAACAAAATTAAATGATTGATAGATGGATGGATGGATGGATGGATGGATGGATGGATAGATAGATAGATAGATAGATAGATAGATAGATAGATAGATAGATAGATAGATAGATAGATAGATAGATAGATAGATAGATAGATAGATAGATAGATAGATAGATGGATGGATGGATGGATGGATGGATAGATAGATAGGTAGAACTGTGTACTCTTCCATAACTAATTCTTATTCAATCAAATTACAATATAGATTAGCTATAGACAACCATGACTGATATATACATCTAGTTTTTTTGTAAATGTATTTATGTTTACATTTTGATCTATTTTGCTGTTTGTCTATGTACGTTTACATTTTTTTATAGGTAATTTAGTTCTATTCTGTACAATCTGTCTTTTTGCCTTTTTGGGGGGGGAGGTATAAAAATGGACACCATGCAAAATGTTGTATTTTGGTATTTCACGTTGAAGGTGTTACACAGCTGGTATGTTGTTGAAGAAAAGGAAAAGGAAATGTAAAAGAAAAAGAAAAAAGGGGACACTTAATGGTTTCTGACAGTCATTTCTGACGGGTGATATATACTTAGTCCATCTTGGCCAAATATCTCAGAGTTTCTCTCTTGTAGTCTTCATGGGTAAGCCCTCTCCGTGACAAACCAACTCGTTTTATGGAGAGGCTGCAAGCAGGTCGCCGGTATCAAAATCTGCAAGCACATGGCTGTCATGTCTTGTCTTCCAGATGTCTTAGGGGTGTCTCCGCTCGCCAGCCCCCTGTCGCCTTACTCCCTTTCCTCGAACCCCTCCTCGAGAGACTCCTCTCCTAGCCGAGACTCCTCCTTCTGTGGCACCAACCTGCGGCAGCCCACGATCATCCACAGCTCCGGGAAGAAGTTCGGCTTTACGCTGAGGGCCATCCGGGTATATTCCTGCGACGGTGACATTTACACTGTGTACCATATGGTCTGGGTAAGGATCGCACTAGTCTTTTTTACATAACTAGTTGTATGTAATGGCCAAGCACAAAGGTCATCTGACTTCACTGTCTGTTTGTCAGAATGTGGAGGACGGTGGCCCTGCCCAAAAAGCTGGACTGAAAGCTGGAGACCTCATCACTCATGTGAACGGGGAGCCGGTCCATGGTTTGGTCCATACTGAAGTAGTGGAGCTCCTGCTGAAAGTAAATATTATCTTGCCATTAATCTAGGTCTATTTACAGAAACGATACAAGTAAATTTCATAAAAACATGGTCTGGGTGGTGTGACTCCACGTGTATCGGAGGAGGCATGTGGTAGTCTGCAGCCCTCCCCGGATCGGCAGAGGGGGTGGAGCAGAGATTGGGACGGCTCAGAAGAGTGGGGTAATTGGCTGGATACAATTGGGGAGAAAAGAGGGGGGGGGCTAGGATCCAAAAACCCCCAAAAAAACCAAATAACATGGTCTTATAGGGAAAATGCTTGCCTTTAAAGAAAATTGGATTAGAGCAGTTGTACAAATACATTCTTTTAATAATCACTGCCTCCCTTTTTGGGGGGCTTTTTTCCTTAGAGCGGTAGTAAAGTGGCCATCTCTACAACCCCCTTTGAAAACACCTCCATAAAAACCGGTCCTGCCAGGAGGAATAGCTACAGAAGCAAGATGGTCAGATGTACCAAGAAGCCCAAGAAGGATAAGGTTCCAGAGAGGTGAGTTTTTGTCATAGGACGATGAGGTTGTGTTTCTTAAAGAGTGTGCGTGAGGTATTGATACGGCTTCTGTGGTCTTCAGCGTACAGACATCCTGACATAATATACAAGATTTTTCTGTTTGGACCAAAGTAGTTTGCTGCCAGAAGTATGTTAGAATATAGTAATACTGAGGGCGTCCGTGTACCGTGGCGGTCTATTCCGTTGCCTACCAACATGGGATCGCCGGTTCGAACTACCTCCGGCTTCATCGGGCATCCCTACAGACACAATTGGCCATGTCTGCAGGTGGTAAGCCGGATGTGGGTATGTGTCCTGGTCACTGCAATTGCGCCTCCTCTGGTCAGCCAGGGCGCCTGTTCGGGGGGGGACTGGGGGGGAATGGCGTGATCCTCCCATGCGCTACATCCCCCTGGTGAAACTCCTCACTGTCAGGTGAAGAGAAGTGACTGGTGACTCCACACGTATCGGAGGAGGCATGTGGTAGTCTGCAGCCCTCCCAGGATCGGCCAAGGGTGGGGGGGGGGGGGTGACAATCTTTGAGAAAAGCAAACTGCTATGAAACACTACCTCCCACCTAAATGTTCAACAACCAGCATAACATTGTTAAACTATATTTATTGTCTGTGTCTATAAAACCACTTTTAGACATGCAGTCAAAATTTCAAATACCAGAGCATATTATTAATATTAACTTAATAGAACCCTTTCTATTTTTTGGATTTGTCACTGGTCTGATGTGGACTGTATCTTTCGAGCATGTGCGGTATTGCTAATAACATAGTATTGTTTCATGTATTGTTTGAGATCTTTGCAAATGCGCTTATAAAAGTGTATTGATGTTTCTCTCCCTTCTCTTTCCTAGGCGGCGCTCGCTTTTTAGGCGTTTTGCCATGCAGCCTTCCCCTCTCCTGCACACCAGCCGTAGTTTCACCTCTCTGAACCACTCGCTTTCATCTGGTGAGAGTCTCCCAGGCTCCCCCACCCACAGCCTGTCCCCTCGCTCCCCTACTGCAGCCTTTCGCCCCACACCAGAATTAAACCAGTCAGGTGGAGATAATATCTTATTTTGATGATTGCCTAAAAGTGTTGTCCATCAAATTAACAGTATCTTCTTTACAGTGTCTTTATCTTCTCTATGTGTTTTTATCTTCTCTAGTTAGATTATTGACATCCCTTTTGTGAATTGCAGGTGGCAACTCCTCGCAGAGTAGCTCTCCAAGCTCCAGCGCCCCCAACTCCCCAGCAGGATCAGGCCACATCCGTCCAAGCAGCCTCCATGGCCTCGGCCCCAAGCTGACAGGACAAAGGCTCCGTCAAGGGCGCCGCAAGTCAGCTGGTAACATACCGGTCTCTCCTCTGGCCCGGACACCGTCTCCTACACCACAACCAACATCTCCTCAGCGCTCACCTTCCCCACTCCATGGTGGACACCCTGTCACAATCACTAAGACAACCCAGGCCTTTCCAGCCAAGATGCACTCCCCATCTACAATCGTCCACCATATTGCATGCCCAAAAAGTGCTGAACCTCCCCGCTCACCCCTCTTGAAACGTGTCCAATCTGAAGAGAAACTGTCTCCCTCCTATACGGGGGATAAGAAGCACCTGTGTCCCAGGAAACATAGCCTGGAGGTGACCCAAGAGGAGGCACTGGGTGAGGAGCTGAAGTCTGGGCAGAAGGATAATCCCAATTTGCAGAGTGTGGAGGAGACCCTGTCTGAGCCACTGACCATAACCCGTGTTCGTCCTGCTGAGCAAGGATGCTTGAAGAGGCCAGTCACTCGAAAGGTAGCCCGACAGGAGTCCGTGGAGGAGCTTGACAAGGAAAAGCTGAAGACTAAGGTGGTGGTAAAGAGTCAAGACTGGTCAGAGAGGAGGGAATCACTACAAAAGCAAGATGCCCTGCGTGAGTCTGACTTTTCGACCCTATACGGTGAAGACAGAGACAAAGGCTTTCTGGTTTGGGGTCAAAGCAAACCTCAGAGTAGCCTAGAGGTCAAAGCTTCCAGTGGCACCCTTAAAGATGTGCTTTATAAGAAACTCAACACACGTGTCTGTGAGAGCATCCCCGAGCCGCCTGGCACCAGCAGTTTTGATAGTGAGGGGGGACTCCGGTCACCTTTGTGTTCTGTTCACCCAGACTGGCAACTTTCCAGACAGAGTCGGGAGTCTATAAAGCCAGACAGACTGGACTTTAAAGCTCCAAACATAGAGTTTAATAGAAAGAGGTTATCATTTGAAGAACGGGATGATAGCATATGTAGGTTGTCTCCCAGCATTCATGACAGCATCCACTTTTGCACCACCAGGTCCAAAAGCCTCCAGTTGGACTCAACCATATCCCATGACCACATGAAAGGAGGCATGGGCAATGTTCATTCAAACCCTGAAGGCCTGGTTCCCAAACACTTCTGTAGTAGGGGGGAAAGTGCAGTGGAAAAGCTCCAGCTGATTTCTTCAACAGAGTCTCCACTCCGTAAGACTTCCTCTGAATATAAACTGGAGGGGCGCCTCGTTTCTTCCCTCAAACCTTTGGAGGGCACCCTGGACATTGGCCTGCTCTCAGGCCCAAGGGTGTCCAAAACAGACACCTGCCTGTCTAAAATGGTGGACAACCAAAGTGACAGTATTTCTACGGGGCCTCCACTGTGGCTCCAGAGCCCCACTGAAAAACAAATATCGAGCCCCCAGCTCAAACCTACAGAAAAATTAAAGAGTCCTCTTGTTAGTGCACCAAGCCCTGGACCTCTTTCAACTCTTACTGGTATAATTACCTTCAAAGAGCAGTCAGGTCATTCAGCAGCAGAATTGAAAGGCAGTGCCGGTGGTGAGAAACCACAAGACAGACACAGTGAACCACTGAAGACACCTTCCTCAAAAGTGGAGGCCCCAGCCTTTAGTGGTAAACAAGAGAGTCGGACTAATATGAAGTCAAATCCATTAGCTCATGAACATAGAAGTTGCCGACACACCTCCCACTTCTCCTCTTCTGGAAAAACACCCTCCATACGAGAGGTCAGCAATGAAGATCAAGAGGATGAAATGGAACAGCAGGATGCAACACCATTCACTACGTCGCAAAGTGCTAACAGTTCAAAGATAGCCAATTCTTTGACAGCGGATAAGCTAAAACCAGGCACAATAATTGCTCCTGCTATGGCACAAGCAGAAATCCATACCACAATTACCAATGAACAGATAACAGTCTCTCCAAAACATAGTAGAGAGTCTGAATTAAAAACAACTCGTCTTCAGAGCCATGTGAAACCAGTCACTGCAGAGGGCTCGAACCTGACCACTGTTTCTCAAGGTAACACACCAAGTAACACTGTATCTGTACACTACATCTTGGAAGACATTCATCACCTTTCAAAGCAGCAATTGCTACTCCAACCCCCTTCTTTAGTTGGTAAACCCCAAGTCTCTGTGGAAGCAGCGGCTCCTGGTTATCCACATGAAGACAAAACCTGCAGTTCAAACTCAGAGGTTCAGCTGTGCACTGTAACACCGATCAGCAAAGACAAATTACAACCCACTGTACCAGCTGTGAAAGACTCGATGGGTACAAGTGGCCCAAGTTACAAGAGGGAAACCAGTCCATGTGTAAATGTAATTAATGAGTCTAAAAAGGGAGAGGCACACCAGAAAATGGAACAAAAAGATGTTTTGAAAGAAACAGTGGACACCACAATAATGAAGTTCACCGAAATGACATTGAGTTCATATCAAAAGATGGATGGACCTGCCCCTTGTGATGCACTAGTAAATAATAATGTATTGAAACAAATCAGAGATCCCCCTATGCCACCAAAGACTGAAAATACCAACAATGTAAGTACTCGTGAGTCTGGGCACATGCCATCAAGGAACTTTGCAGTTGAAAAAGAGCCTAATGCACCTCAGACAGAGCATCCTATTTTCAGAAAGCAAGAAGGTGATGTCAGTCTAGTAAAGACTAGTGTGGTCTCTGCAGTGAAGGCCACAAATTCACATTCAGCAGTTGCAAATGAAATGGTTTTAAGTCCTAGAAGCAAATCAAGACCTGACCCAAAACCTATATCAAACACCATTGGGAAGACAGATGGTGAGATTAAAACACAGGAAGAAAAATCTCTTAGCCCGACTCCACTACTCCCAGTAGTTAAGGGAAGTCTTGATTCAAGACCAAAAGTTATTTGCAAGTCAAGATCTGACCCAAAACCTATATCAAACACCATTGGGAAGACAGACAGCGAGATTAAAACACAAGAAGATAAATCTCTTAGCCCGACTCCGCTTCTCCCAGTAGTTAAGGGATGTCTTGATTCAAGAGCAAAAGATATTTGCAAATCAAGACCTGACCCAAAACCTATATCAAACACCATTGGAAAGACAGACAGCGAGATTAAAACACAAGAAGATAAATCTCTTAGCCCGACTCCGCTTCTCCCAGTAGTTAAGGGAAGTCTTGATTCAAGAGCAAAAGATATTTGCAAATCAAGACCTGACCCAAAACCTATATCAAACCCCATTGGAAAGACAGACGGTGAGATTAAAACACAGGAAGATAAGTCTCTTAGCCCGACTCCGCTTCTCCCAGTAGTTAAGGGAAGTCTTGATTCAAAAGCAAAAGATATTTGCAAATCAAGACCTGACCCAAAACCTATATCAAACACCATTGGAAAGACAGACTGCGAGATTAAAACACAGGAAGATAAATCTCTTAGCACAACGCCGCTTCTCCCAGTAGTTAAGGGAAGTCTTGATTCAATAGCAAAAGATATTTGCAAATCAAGACCTGACCCAAAACCTATATCAAACACCATTGGAAAGACAGACTGCGAGATTAAAACACAGGAAGATAAATCTCTTAGCACAACGCCGCTTCTCCCAGTAGTTAAGGGAAGTCTTGATTCAATAGCAAAAGATATTTGCAAATCAAGACCTGACCCAAAACCTATATCAAACACCATTGGGAAGACAGACGATGAGATTAAAACACAGGAAGATAAATCTCTTAGCACGACTCCGCTTCTCCCAGTAGTTAAGGGAAGTCTTGATTCAAGAGCGAAAGATATTTCTAAAGATTCTGTACTCTCAATTTCACCCATACAAGTCATCTGTGACTCTAAAATACAAGAAACCTTGCAGCAATCATGTGGATCTAGCTCAGTCTTAAAACAGAATGAGTCTGTGAAACAGACACCTTCAGCCCCTCACTCCAGACAAAATACTGATATTAAGCAAAAAGAACCTTCAGCCAAAAATGTTGCTGTAAACTCAGCTAATGTAAAAAAAGAAAACGTGGATGTAAAACAAAACGCCCCCTCTTCCAAAAGTTTAACTTCACCCTCAATCTTGAAGCCTCCTGGAACTCCATCCCCAGTTGGAAAACAAAGCCTTGATGCTAAACACAAAGACCCTTCATCAAGAACCCCGATATCAGCCGTGAAAGGCTCTTTTGACTCCAAACCAAAAAATTCTCCATCAGCTCTTACTGCAGCTCGTCAGCAGACACATCAGCTCCAGAATGATCCAGTTCCTCGATCAGATGTTCCTTCCCAGTCTGATCCCTCAGCAGTGCGTTCAGTTCCAGCAGTGAAAAGAGAAGCACATCCACCAAACAGTGGAGCATCCTCAGGCAAGCTCTGCAGCAACACAGCTCAAGAGCCTATATTAAGGGCATCAAAGGAAGGCTCTAGGTGTGAGGGACTGAAGGACATTCACCATGGTGGAGTTGATGTTCCTGGTTCCAGACATGGTACACATGATTCCAGAGCCATAGCCTCTGACAAACATGTGCCATCCAGCCGTAAGGACCAGGTGGAGAGGAAGAAGAAAGAATCTGCTCAAGAAGCTACATCTGCACAAAGGAACATAAAACGAGAACCACCAAGAGCTGTCGCTTCATCATTTAAAGATGGTGCGGGGTCAGACAAAGACACTGGTCGGTGCAAGCAAATGAAAGAGTCGCCACGTAGTTCAACTATCAAAAAGTGACAAGGCAATTTATAATGACAGTTATCCATATTGCTTTAGAGATTTTGAATTTAAGAAAATGTTTTGTGCAAGCATCATCATGCCTTGTTATTTTTGATTGAGGACCGGGGAAGCTGTTAGTGTTTGTTACAGTGAAAGAAATGAGTGCGTTTGTGTGGGTGCGTGCGTGCGTGTGAATACGTGCATTCAATAACATTACTTATGGCAGCACTCTAAATGTTTATAGCACTGAATGTAAACGATGATTTGCAGATTACTTTCTGTGATTCTACAATTCTGAGTTTGAATTTTGTATTGTTTAGTGAATATCTGGCAGTTCATTTCCTTTGAAATAGAAAATATTGTGCAATAAGCATGTCAGGGAGGATAGGGAAGAGCCTCATGAATACTGTGCTGTACTGTATAGTCAGTGCCATAACTGAGTTTGAATTGCACTCTACTTTAGGCCTGTAGCTCCTGTTGTATCTAATGCAGTAAACTAAACTATTCTGATTGACTGTTTAATACTGGTCAAATTGCTAGCTTAAAATGTACTAGCATTCTCAACAAATGCAGTGGTAAACTATCTGTTTCTGTTCAGGGTAATCCGTCGACTCCGCGTTTTGTTTTGTTTTGGGTAGTGGTACACAGAGGAAACGCACTACATCCTGTGCTTCTCACCTAGAGTTTTAAAAATACAGAATCACCTCGCGGTTCTTGAAGACCTGTCATGGTGAAGGGGCCTTAGAATTACGGGAAATCAAACTTGCTGTTCTTAGCAGGTTCGTTGTTATTCACATTCCTCTCATCTACATTTGTACATTTATAAGACTTTGTTTTTTTATGCACTATGTTGTAGATATGAGGATACTGTAAAAAATGGGATACACGAGTGTTGTTTGTATTATATGTATATATTTTGCATTGTTTTTATTCTCAGTGACATCACAGAGTTGTGTTCCGCTTGTGGTCTAACGTAAGCTAGCGTGGTGTATTTCTTGTTAAAAAAGGTATCCTCTCTTTGTGACGTCAACATGTTTTTACATGTCCAAATTTTACTTGAAGAGAGGGAAATAAGGCATGAGGGGGCAACCGGGCTTTTTCTAAAGATGTAGCATTGTGTAACAGTGTAACGACCCCGGACGTGTAGACTCGCTAGCCCTTGGCTAGGGGGTAGGTAGCCAGGAATCAAACCTGGGTTCTCCGCACTGTGGGCGACTGCACTAACCAGTCAACTGTGTAATGACCGCGGATGTGTAGACTCGCTAGCCCTTGGCTAGGGGGTAGCCAGGAATCGAACCTGGGTTCCCCACACCGCGGGCGACTGCGCTAACCGGTCAACTAAAGGGTCTGACCCGTTAGCCATGGGCTAGCAAGTCTACACATGATCCAGTGGTTCTCAACCTTTTTGGGGTCCTGGACCCCCTGCGTATTTTTGATCTACCCTGAGGACCCCTCCACCTGATCTTGGGGGAGGGGAAACTGCATTTTAAATTGCATTATAGCATTTATTCACTCTTTGGGGCAAAAATAAGAGCTTTCAGTTGTAACTTAGATATAGTTAACAAAACAGAATTCTTATGCAGTAACTTTCAGATATATGTAACAAAACAGAATATGTATTCAGTAACTTTCAGATATATGTAACAAAACAGAATATGTATTCAGTAACTTTCAGATATATGTAACAACAGAATTTTTATGCAGTAACTTTTAACAATGCAAACGGGAGCGAGATCTCTTATTAAAATACAGTAAATTACACTTGTGAAACAGATGTAATTAGAGAAAAAAGTCCTGTTACCCTTTATAGTTTAGGTAGATAAAGGTCTCACTCACATTTGAGTAAAATAATCCTATTTCTATAAATGTCATAGGATCTTTTTTTTTTTAAAGATATTTTATTTTCACGGACCCCTTGCAATTACACCACGGACCACTAGGGGTCCGCGGACCCCCGGTTGAGAAACACTACACGGTTGACTGGTTAGCGAAGTCGCCCGCGGTGCGGGGAACCCAGGTTCGATTCCCGGCTGCCACCTAGCCAAGGGCTAGCGAGTCTACACATCCGTGGTCATTACACCGTTACCGTTACTTAAAACTGTGAGTGCTGTTAGCTTTTCCCAAGAATGTGCTTCGAATTAAAGACGCCACAGCAATCTGTTGTTAGCTTACTGGGCCTGAAGTAAAAGACCACGTGAAACAAACAAATGAGCAACTAAGCTTAAATTTGCCAAAAGATTGAATCAACAGTTAAAGTGTTTGGGCATCCTCCCTAATTCTGGCTAGAATAATACAAGATAAAGCATTTTTGGTTAGGTTTTAAATTAAAAATTTTTTATGAGGGGTCATTTTCAATCATATACATATATATATATATATATATATATATATATATATATATATATATATATATATATATATATATATATGAAATGTGCCCCCCTCCTAATTATATTAATTTAATGTCTCAGTTCAGAAGTTGTGGCTCTTTCTGTATGTTTGGCACTGCGCTTAACTCTGTAGCAGCAAGCTAAAGGTTTTGTATGAGGAGACCAAAAGATATGCATAATATACTTCATGTCCACACTGTAAAATTATGGTAACCTTGGTACTCTACATGTAGACTGTTGTGTATCAGAACCACATTTCTTGTGTTTGTACACGTGCATCTATATCCGTCTATCCTGTAGATACCTTTAAACTGCAAACCCTCAGTGTCGACCAGGAAGTAGCCTAGATTTCCACGTATTTTATGCAGTGTTTGCTTTATCGTGCTGGATATATGAAAACAATAATCTTGTCAGTTCTAAATTGACCAGAGAACCGTAGGATGCTCTATCTAAGCCTGGCACAAAATATAATGTATATAAATGGCGTAATGTATTCATGAATGCAGACTCCAACACATAATGATTGTAGAGGTGTTATCAGAATCTGACATTTACTTGCGTTAGATATCGTAAATGTGTTGCTTACGTCTTGTGTGAGAACAAATGCACCTTAATGTTTATCGGTATTCCCCCCCATTCATTTCAGAGGGAGTGTTGAAAGGCTTTTCAGAAATGAGTGGTCCTATTTTTTGAAGTGGCTCCGAGTGAAGATTGAAATCCATCACAGAACTACATTTGAACAACTGAGCATCTATATTGCCCCCATGCCTTTGTTTTTAATTCCTCCGAAGACTGTCATTTAAATCGTAAAAATGCATTAACTTTTTGTTTACAAAGCATCATGGATGTATTTTGTTGATTGTTGATTTGCCAAATGCACGTTGTGTATCACTGAAAACGTGCGTTATTTGCTGAATGTGACTTCCTTTCATTTCCACTGAGCTGTTCGATGAGAACATGTGTGTAGTAATGTCTCCATCCGTCAGGTTCTTCTTCCTTCTGTCTTATATTATTTTATCCTTGTTAGTGCAAAACTAGTATTAAATGAAGTTGCTTACTGTTCTTCTGGTTTGTCTTTTAGGATCTGTGCAATAAAAAAGTATTTAAGTTTTGTATTTTGTCCACCGAGAGGTCTACGGATGTCATAGATGTATAAATATCTTTTAATATACAACTTCTAATGTTACATAATACTGAAAATAAAATGGAATGATCAAATTACAAATCTGAGTTATTTCTTTTCAATGAAATGCATTGGTGAAACTTGTCAGCGTCGTTCAAATCGCAAAGGGTCTGAGACCCAGAAATCAGACCCTGAGGTGCCCCGTTTTTGTCTTTATGTTGATCATTTTGGGCAACACTATGCATTTTCAGCAATCACGAATTAATAGTGTTTCTGTATACTCACCAATACTGTTGTGCGTTAGCAGGATGTTGGTAAACACTGCAGGGCATTTATTTTAAGCTGATAGATGAAAATGTCTGAAAGAAAAATTGACTAAATTTTTTTTGGTCGTTCTGTTTTGGCTGTATTGCAGCTGTAATCGGTGTAATTCAAACCCTGGTTGTCACATCACAGCTGTTGGCTGTGGCCCTGTTTGCTGGATTTCAAGAGCAGTTCAGTTCTTCAGGTTCAATTCTTTATACGTTTTTCTTAACACATCTCACCTCTCGGCCAAAACAGCCACGGTTACAGAATCAGTTTCTACTGCTATGCAGATGACACTTCACTTTTACTCGTGAAGTCAGTGGAATCAGAAGATCAATCCGAATTTAGAAATTTAGTGGCATGGGGCGTACGGGTAGTGCAGCGGTCTAGTCTTTTGCCTACCAACACGAGGATTGCCGGTTTGAATCCCCGCGTTACCTCCGGCTTGGTCCGGCGTTCCTACAGACACAATTGACCATGTATGCAGGCGGGAAGCCGGATGTGGGTATGTGTCCTGGTCGCTGCACTAGCGCCTCCTCTGGTCGGTTGGGGCGCATTTTCGGGGGGAGGGGGGACTGGGGGGAATAGCATGATCTTCCCACGCGCTACGCCCCCCTGGTGAAACCTCACTGTCAAATGAAAAGAAGCGGCTGGCGACGCCGCATATATCGAAGGAGGCATATGGTAGTCTGCAGCCTTCGCCGAATTGGCAGAGGCGGTGGAGCAGCGACCAAGAAGAGTGGGGGTAATTAGATGGGTACAATTGGGGAGAACAGGGGGGGGGGGCTCTGCTGATGCCAAGACCCTTATTCATACATTAGACAGAGAAGATGGATGGTCTATATACTTCAGACTGGAGCAGTCCACACTGCTACACCACTACCTCAGCAGCCATGTATGCCAACCCATGCACACCTGGAGGGTTGTCCATACACTTAGAGAGCGCCAAAAGGTAAGGCACCTTCTGAGCTGATGTCCTCAACTACATCTTCATACATCAAGAGGAGGGACATCTCCACGGGATTAAATGCCAAGGTCCCCCCACGTGACATAAGGACTGGAGAAGCCCATCGGATGAGCAGTGAAGTGTTTCCAAGTCTACAGCAGCAAGTCCAGTTGAGTGTTTTCTTACTTCATTTTTGGATCTTGAACTTCACTCCTATTAAACCGTGTTGATCTACATCCCTGACAATCTCATATATCTGGAGACCCTGGAGCTTGGGAAATTACATTTACTCCATACATGATGTACAGCTTTTCAGTTATAAAAAAACTGCTCTCAACAGTTTTAGCTTGTCTGGAACATGTCAGCTCTTGGGTTTGCAATATTGCAGCTTTGTCTGGGGCTGAACATCCTCCTGCTTGAGCTCCTCTACAGGCATATGAATTATGTAACTGTGTGTCTAGATTCAGTTATCTACTTCTGAAAGCTAGATAATTCAGTGATTCTGGAAGGAGCGGCAGCAGTTAAGGTCAATATCTTGTTCTTGGAGACGTTATAGAGTTAGCAAATCCTGAATGTGTCATTTGTATTGTGCCTCTTTTACCAACCGGGGGCGCTCCTGTGCCATGTGCAAACTTGACTTTGAACAAATCAGTGTGTATCAACCTCTTTGTTCAGTTGAGAGACAGTAAAGTAAGAGGTACACTTTAATCTCTGCAGAAATATTTTCAAAATTAAAATGAGTCAGAGTAAGATTCGGTTTTGATTGAGGTCAATGGTCACTCACTGAATCCACATGGATTATTTCTTGTTCTTGGAAGTTCAGCCAGTCTATCAGGGCCAACACAATCACCCGTACCATGTGCAATTAAGAGAGTGTTTTCCGCCTGACATGCCCTGGATAGTGGGAGGATACCTAAGCTCTTATTCTGACACAGAAGAAACCCACGTGAATATTAAAACTGCACACAACGGCCTCCTGCTGTGGAGCAACAATGAGCACTAAGCCACCATGCTGCCAAATTAAACCTGCAGGGGTTGGAAGCGTTAGTGGTGTGATGTGCATTTGTTAAAAGGGGGGGATGTGTATTGGGTTTGGATAATGATTGTATTGATTTGATGCTCGTGGTTTGAGTCAGCAGATTTTAGTTCAACATGTGTTGGCACTTTTCACAATTGGTGATTATTTGATTTTTTAAAATTTATCACTTCCTGTTTACGTTTCAGCATCTGCTACAATAATCACATTTCCTCCAGCTGATCCAACGCCAGCTCTCCCAGCCTGACACCCTCGACACACCTCCCCGCACTCCACACGATGACACCAAAAACACTACGGCTAGCCCATGCAGACCGGCAGCCTGCCCCGCTTCCATAGAACCAATGGGCTAGCAGTTAGCTTAGCCTGCCCCGATTCCATAGAACCAATGGGCTAGCAGTTAGCTTAGCCTGCACCGCTTCCATAGAACCAATGGGCTAGCAGTTAGCTTAGCCTGCCCTGATTCCATAGAACCAATGGGCTAGCAGTTAGCTTAGCCTGCCCCGCTTCCATAGAACCAATGGGCTAGCAGTTAGCTTAGCCTGCCCTGATTCCGCGTCCTGTCAGACTGCCCTCGGTGTTATAGGGCGCGGCTCCGGGCAGGGCCGTGGTGCCTGGGCCCACAGGAGGCAACAGACCAAGCTCTCCCAGCCAATCTAGCACCAGCTCCCCCAGCCGTCAAACGAAGACAAAACTTAGACGCAGACGTGGGCAAAGACACTCCATGGACGGTACTGGGTGAGGCCACCGCGAATGTGAATTCGCGCCGCCATCTTCCCACACCGGAAGCAGAATCATAACTTCTTAATCTTATTTCTGACAATATCTTTCACATCAAGACACTGGCGCTACATTAGGTTTGTTTTAATGTCACAAACTCACCTTTGTTTCACAGGAACTTGTTAAAGGTGTCCCCGTCCCTGATCCCTGTTTGCCATGGCCGTCAGACTGCTCTGCACAGGGCTGCAGACTCCGCCTATCCTCAGGACAGGAGGGGTAGGGCATTGTTAACAGCCATTTGATAAGTACTGGTTCCCAGATCTCGTGCATCAACAGTAATTGTCATCTTGGAGGAGGTTTTGGCCTTTTCATGGTGTAAATTAAACGTTTGACTATAATAAGTTCTACAGTTTGTTAATAAACACTGACATTTCAGTTTTGCTTATCTTTCCCAGAGTTTAGGACCTGGTCTCTGCAAGACATTCCTACTGACATGGAGATCCCTGCGCTGCCCTCCCAGTTTGACAGTCAGAAAGATGTCCCATGTGACTTTAAGGAATATCAAATACACAACACGAGTCTCAAGAGACTCTTCCTATTCTAACTGGCTGCCTTTTTGCCGTCAGACATTGGTAAGAAGATGTCTTGCTTTGGTTGGGTTTGATTTTAGGTAGTATTTAATTACTGTTTAACTGTGCCCCTGTCGACTGCGTTCACTTTATTACATCATCTGCAAATGTCTGTGAATGTTCTCATTCATCCAGGTCATGGATATCCAAAGGAATTGAATCAAGTGCAGATGGACTTGGTTATATATCCGTGAAGACGTTTCGCCTCTCATCCAAGAGGCTTCATCATCGGAACACAAAAGAGCCTTTGACATCAATAGCTCTGATAACGACTCCAAAGAGGATAAATATCTGAGTCTCATCACCAGCCAGTCAGACTAGCTTGGTCTAGTCAGAAAGGCACGAACCGAGGAAGCCTCTTGGCTGAGAGGCGGAACGGCTTCACGGATATATACCAAGTCCAGTTGCACTTGATTTAACTCCTTTGGATTATCTGCAAACTTCTTCGTAGAACTTGGGGGACTGAACCTGGGTCGGCCTGACGACATACAGATGCAGGATATGTCACTGCATAAACCAAAATCCTGATAGGTAAATTCATCTTGTCTTAACGGCGGCACAGTGTCGCAGTGGTCAGCGCGGTTGCCTCACAGCAAGAGGGTCCTGGGTTCGAGACCCGGGCTAGTCCAACCTTAGGGGGTCGTCCCGGGTCGTCCTCTGTGTGGAGTTTGCATGTTCTCCCCGTGTCTGCGTGGGTTTCCTCCGGGTGCTCCGGTTTCCTCCCACAGTCCAAAGACATGTAGGTCAGGTGACTCGGCCGTACTAAACTGTCCCTAGGAGTGACTGTGTGTGTGATGGCCCTGTGGTGGCCTGGCGGCCTGTCCAGGGTGTCTCCCCGCCTGCCGTCCAGTGACTGCTGGGATAGGCTCCAGCATCCCCGCGACCCTGAGGGCAGCATAAGCGGTTCGGATAATGGACAGATGCTATCATAACACATTATATATTTGTTATGTGTGAGATCATTTCTTTTACAAAGACTACAAAGCTGTTAATATACTATACAGCATGATAGAAAGTAAAGAGGCAATAGATAAAAAGCTTTTTTTTTTAAAAGGTTCTTGATACTGGACCAGATCCTGCACGAGCCCTGCCCTGTTGGGTGTGTTGCACTGAGACCAGATAAACAGGCCTGGTGCAAAATTACCATCCGTGTCCATTCAGGAGCAGAGCTGTTTGCAGGAAGTCCCTCATTGTTGCCAGGTGGGCTGAGTCTTCACAGTATGAAGCCTCCCTCCAGACCGGGTGGGGGGGGGGGGGGTGCTTGGATGATAAGTCAACGCATGACTTGCAAAAATACACTTATTTGCATATCCTTCTGATTATGGATGTTAACAGTAAGGTTTAACCAAGTCCATATCCACGCTTATCTCAAGAAGGCTAATGGATCCGTTTATTTGCTGCACGCGGGCGTGTCTTCTGTACCTTTCCTGAGAGGCACACGTGGTGATGGGCTGTTTTTATTGTTATTGTTTTATTTCTTTTCAGGTTTACAGCGAAGGAAATGTGACATGCGGAGGTACATCCCTGTTTAGTATCGAGCTATGGTGTACATAACCCTATGACACGGACGTACTCTGGGGGGAAAGAAACGACTGGACATTTCTGTTAACTTGAAGACATATATGTTTTTTTTTCCATGGAGGTTGAAAATCACATCAGTATCCCTCCAAAACCCCCAGCAGCACCGCCGTCCCCAGCACGGTGGCGCAGTGGTTAGCGCGGTCGCCTCACAGCAAGAAGGCCCTGGGTTCGAGCCCCGGGTTAGTCCTACCTTTGGGGTCGTCCCGGGTCGTCCTCTGTGTGGAGTTTGCATGTTCTCCTCGTGTCTGCGCGGGTTTCCTTCCTCCCACAGTCCAAAGACCTGTAGGTCAGGTGACTCGGCCGGACTACATTGTCCCTAGGTGTGAATGTGTGTGTGTGTGATGGCCTGGCGGCCTCTCCAGGGCGTCTCCCCGCCTGCCGCCCAATGACTGCTGGGATAGGCTCCAGCATCCTCGCGACCCCAATTGGGATATGTGACTTGGATAATGGATGGATGGATGGATGGATGGATGGATGGATGGATGGACTGACCATCCCCCAGACTCCATTCCCTTGCTGCCATCTTTCATCACTGTGGCTCCAGAAACACTGGCATGGTCCCACGTGCCTCCTAAACCACACCTCTCTACAGCCCAGCATCCACTGCCCTGACGTCCCTTGTGGATGAGGACAGTTATGAATAATACATCGAGAGACCTGCAAAACAAGGGACAAGGGCAGACAGCTGGAGGAGCTAGAGCGAGGTGTGCAGGGGGGTGAATGTGTGTTGTGAAGCAGAGATACTGGACGTTTGTTGCCGGGCAACCCCGGTGGCGTTGGCTTGCTTTCATCAAGTGGAAGGTAAAGACTGGGAAGGCTATTTGTAGAGCGGTAATACGTTTTACAAAGAAGGATCGATACAAACCACCGTGTGTCCTGCAGAGGAGGCCGTCGATGGGACGCAGAGTTTCGACCGAAGTGAGTCACGGCCACCGAGAATGAGAACATGGAGCGCACAACATCGGTGCCTTTCTGTAACGAGAAGCCTTATCGTGCAGCATGAACCACGGAGCGGCCTATAAAGCACTTCCTGTTGAGGGGCGCAAGCAGCCAGAACAGCCCTACGCTGCACAAAATGAAGCTCAAGAAAGTCAAAAAGGCCTTTACTCTAGGAAATTAATCTACTTTCTTGCCCCAAAAAGAAAAAAAATAATCTCGTCGTGCATTTTTTGTGTAAGAAAACTTCCATGGTAGTTGCTTCTAACAAGCCAAACGTGCCTATTTTAAGGATTTTGGTTAGATGTGTTGTCTCGTTTTAAGTTTTTCAGTGGCTGGAGCTTTGTGCTCGAGTTCTCCCCAAGAAAACGTTGCTCGCCCACTGGCAGATCATGTTGCTTGAAACAAGAGACTTCTACCACATCAGAGTAAAGGTGGCTTCTTTCTAGTGGTGTAGATGTGATGTACTTCCAGGCAGCACCGTTGCCTCACAGCAAGAAGGTCCTGGGTTCGAACCCCAGGCCGTCCCAGGTCCTTTCTGTGTGGAGTTGTCATGTTCTCCACGTGTCTACGGTGGGTTTCCTTCGGGTGCTCCGGTTTCCTCCCACCATCAAAAAGACATGCATGTTAGGGTTAATACTCCTGCCTGTGCTCCTGAGCAAGGCAATGGAAAGAAGAACTGGAGCTGGTCCCCGGGTGCTGCAGCTGCCCACTGCTCCTATACAACAGGATGGGTTACATGCTGAATACGAATTCCTTGTGAGAATAATTTCCTGTTTTACATCCTCTACAGGATGTAAAACAGGAAACATGAAAGAAATCATAATAATGATAATCATCATCATCGTCATCATCATCATCATCATCATCATTATATGTATATAGCGCTTTTCTAGACCCCAAAGTGCTTCACATTGAAGGGGGTGACTCACTTCAACCACCACCAATGTGCAGCACCACCTGGGTGATGCACGGCAGCCATTTTGCACCAGAACGCTCACCACACATCAGCTCGAGGTGGAGGAATCGATTCAGTTACATGGGGGGCTGATTAAGGGGCCAGATGGAGAGAGGTTGGACATTTTGCCAGGTTGGTTTTCCGGTAAGTGCCCTGGGATCTTTAATGACCACAATGAGTCAGGACCTCGGTTTAACGTCTCATCCGAAGGACGGCACAGTGTCCCGTCACCGCACTGGGGCATTTGGATTTGATATTTGTCGTTATTATTAGGACCAGGGGGAAGACTGCCCCTTACTGGCCCACCAACCCCACTTCCAGACAGCAACTCATTTTCCCGAAAGGTCTCTCATCCAAGTACTGGCCTGCCCCTTACTGGCCCACCAACCCCACTTCCAGACAGCAACTGATTTTCCCGAAAGGTCTCTCATCCAAGTACTGGCCTGCCCCTTACTGGCCCACCAACCCCACTTCCAGACAGCAACTGATTTTCCCGAAAGGTCTCTCATCCAAGTACTAGCCAAGCCCACACCTGCTTAGCTTCCGTCATTTGGCAGAGCCAGGGTACATGTTGGTATGGCTGCCGGCACTGGCTTTCCTTTCATTTCCTTTTTTTTTTAATAGCCAAATTAGAACCAGAACAAAATATCCCGGACGAACAACACTGCTATGACTTCTTAACTTTTTAACCCTTCTGTTGCCTTGCGGGGCAAAAAGGCCCATAACAGTTGTTAAGAGCAGAGAAAAAAACCCTAAATGATCTTTTTTTAACCTGAAATTTGATGACTTTCCCCGGAGTGACCCCCAACATTAGAAAAGGTGACTTTTTGTTCATTGTTTTTTGTGCATATTTCCATGAAAGCTGTACCCCACTAGGGTACTGAGACTGTCTTAGGGTCATGTTTGACCCTGAGACATGTGTGCGTCGTGTGTGACCCTATAAAAACGAGTGGCGTCCGCTGACTAAACGCAGTCTGTGAAGAGGCAAAACCCGGATAGGCCCACCGTTGGTGATGAAGGACGGGTTGCTTCTCCGTGCAAAATAGACTTGGGGTTTAAAATGAAATGAAGTTGCTTTAATTTGGTGGTCTAATGGAGGCGGCTCACAAATGACCCTTAAGACGAGGGCGGTGTACAGGATGTGTTGTCACTTGAATCTGACAGTTCGTTTCTCTGGTGTTTGTCCTCCCGTCCGGCGAAAAGACGGTCCCTAGAGGACAGCATCAGCAGGGTGTGTTGGTGGTCTGCCTGCCGTGGCTGAGATGCATGGAGGGGAACATGATGTATAGAGGACCCTGGGCGTAGGACGCCTTCATGAAGGCCCTGCAGCAGTGAGCTTGGCTGCTTGAGGAAAGCTGGCACTGCTGTTGTTGTGCCCATATCTCAACACAACGTTGTACCCAGAGACAGTCTCCCCGCTGACTCCTGGTGTATTTCCTGCATGAATACGAGTCACGCTGCAGCAGCTTCCAGTAACAGCGAGCCGGAGCACTAATAAAACCTTAATGACACCAAATTACTTTTGTTTTGTTTCGGGGGGGGGGGGGCCGGAGTAGAGCCGGGCTGGAGAAGTCGGTAAGGCGAGCCCGCCGACAGCCTCTGACACAGTTCCTCTGGATAGATACGATTTGAGACATGGACAAATCCACTTTGGCCCGTATTAACTTCTGTTGCTGGACCCGGTTCAAGTACATTCTGTTACTTGGGGCGCCGCCAGGTCACAGTCCAGCTCTCCCAGCTCAAGTTGCCATTAATGCTCCTGGCCCGGCGTTCGCACACACAGGCCGGCCAGTCCTATAACACAGGAGGGAGGGAGGGGGGGGAGGGAGGGAGGGAGGGAGGGACAGTCCTCCACCCTGTCTCACGGTGGAAAACAACACAAAGATGTGGCTTTCAGCACAGAAGATGCAGAACGCCGGCGTGACTTCTGCTACACAGCGGCGTCCTGCTCTCCCCGTGTCCCGGAGGAGCTTGCAGGCCGCTTCCCCCCAAAACGTTCAAAATGCACAAAGCAACAACGACAAGACTGACGGCTCACGCCGGTACATCTGTTTGGCGTTGTGTCGGGTTTCTGTCTCAGCAAAGATTTCAGCTTCTGCTTGCTTGTCCTTTCTTTTGAGCAAACAGTTCAACAATCTGCAATGAAGATAGATGATAAAATGTATATAAATGAAGATATAGATAAAGAATGATCTTTTATAAATGCAGATAATAAAGTGCTATGTAAATGTAATCATTATTATTATTGTTATTATTAATCTGCCAAAAAAAAACTATACTTAAGGAAACCAGCGGTATTTTTCTGTAGATTTAGTGACTGAAATAATGAATAGATTCTAGATTTGATTGATTTAGCTGATCAAAGATAAACCACTTCATCTCAGGTGTAATAGGTATGACGCTGCATCGAGCTTGGTGGGTTTTGCGACTCTGTTACCTGTACCTGACTGTTCCAGAGAGAGACCGAGACCGGGGGGTGGGGGGGGGGTCGGGGTGGTGGAAAGACTAGAGTCCACTCGCTAGTCTCCTATATCAACAGAGGAACACAGAGCAAAATGATTATTCACGTTCCCTCTACCGGCTGCTCTGCCAGTGTACAGAGACGTGTGAGGCAGCGATGAGGAATCAAGTAGCGTAACGCTGACCTGGGCCTCGGCGACGTTGAGAGGGAACGATTGAAGAGGAAAAGTAGGGCAGTAGACGGGACTGGGGGTTCAGGCCATAGGCTGAGCACCGATCAGGCCCTGATTCCTCTGCTTCAGGGGGTGGGTTGAACCACCACTGCAGGGGAAGCAGTTCACCAGGTAGCATTAGGGTGGTCTCTTACTAAGGCGGTCTGACACACTGGCAAAATGCAGCTTTTGCATTAACTGTGGTGCACAGTTTACATCTGGCTAGTGTTAGAAAAACGTCTGAAAATGGCTGCAGTGGTTATTTCATGGCAAGATGGACTTACAGTGACAGAATTTAATATTCCTCGGCGTATTGCGGCGCTCACCCCGTGGACCCACCACCCACAGGGATGAGTGTTGGGGTAGGGTGCAATGCAGGCTGATGGCAGGCAAAGGCGGGGACCGCAGCATGCCGACTTCCGGCGTCACATACTGGTCCAGGAGGACCAACTGGGAGGAGACCCCGGGGTGGACTCAGAACTCGCTGGAGGGACTACATGTCCATTCTGGCCTGGGAACGCCTTGGGATCCCCCAGGAGGCGCTGGAGGGTGTTGCTAGGGGAGAGGGACGTCTGGAGTGCCCTACTTAGCTTGCTGCCGCTGCGACCCGACCCCGGAGAAACGGCTGATGATGAGATATTTTAGATCTTTTTCAGGATGGACTGGGAGGTCCTGCTTCAATGTTTTTATTTTCCCTCGACAAGTTGTCTCATAGGGAATCCATAAGATGTGTCCCCCACACTTGCCTTTCCAAAAGCATCTCATTATTTCCAGGTTGGGCCTCATTCACGATGCAGTGTGCATGATGGAAATGTGCAAGCATGAGCCATCTCACTGTCATTTAGTGCAAGCCTACTGACATAACCCTTCTAATCATCACATAGGGAATACTGACACTTGTCAATTACAGCATTCTTGACGCTTGGAGAAGGAAAATTTGTGCGAGCTTGTAAAAGGCCAAGTCATGTGACGGGACAAACACTGTCATCCCCTTCAGCCCTTCACATGCTGTTATAGCATAGCATAGCATAGCATGTTATAACATAGGTTGTCAGACCTCATGTTAGCACTTCATATGATGGTCACGTTCACGCACAGTTTGGTTCTGGAGGAGCCTGACGATAATCACAACACCATAATTCCTTGTGCAACCCAAACTCTACATTTTGACGTAAGTGTCGAGCAGACGCAAGTGAAAGCTGACTGCACATAACAATATTTGATTCTCAGGAGCTTTTAGAGGCCTAGAACAGCAATATCTGCCTAATCTTCCGCAAAAGAAGAAAGTACCTGGACGGCATATAACGACTCAAACTGAGTTCTTCAATTCTTTATACTTACCACCGAGTGGCGAGCCAAATGAGTGTTGAGAAATTCATCCGTGTTATCCCCCGCCAATAGGCCGACATCTGGCCATGCTCACACGGAAAGCCCAAACCCAGACCCCGAGTGATATCCGGGCTGGTAGATCACTAGAAACCCGCTTTCATCCTGTTCTGTTTTGCATCCACAGCTTGGCTGGCAGTGTGAAGGATGGATCAGCACACGTGCAGCACTGAGGCGGTCCCGAGCTAACCAGAAAACCGTCGCTCCAAAGCCATTTCGATGGAGTTTTTCACACATGTTCAGCTCACGCCAACAGTTCAGGAGATCTTTTTCTTAAGCGGTCCTTCTTTTTGGAAACTACTTCGATTAAGAGAAACCAGATGCCATCTCCAAGGACAGATCAATGCAGTCAACCCACGAGACTGGTCGGACTTGCAAGGCCAGATATTGAGCTTTCATTGCGGTTCGTTTTGGCATAACAAAGTGTACGTGGGACAGGAGGTTTTACACAGGTCAGCACACTACCCAGCACACTACTGATCTTTTTACTTGTGCAGTTACACATCTGGCATGCCACTGATACAATGTAGTCCTCTTAGCAATATTGTTGCTGATTTCAAAAAAAAATTTTTTAATCCTTAATCTTAATCCTGTTGGTTTACAAGATAGACTTTCCAATATATTTGAACAGAAATTGCTACCCTGAGGACATCGTTTCCAGTTATGAGGGCTCTGGAGGCAAGAGGAGCAAGATATCAGGGTCACGTGGTCATAACGTCTTGGTGCGTGCTCAATAATCCAGGTTAGACTACCGGGGAAAGTTGAATCAGCTCATCTGGACACAGCGTTTACTGACAGAAACGCGTCATCACTCATCTAAGTGACCTCTTCAGTCCCAACTGACTGCAGGTATCCCCACCCTTACAAACAACACAGTGGCATAACGACCCAAACCAACGATCGGTTTCATATGCAAATATGGGGGTGACTATCCAAAGGAGTTGAATCAAGTGCAACTGGACGTGGTATATATCACGGATATATATACCAAGTCCAGTTCCACTTGATTCAACTCCTTTGGATAACCATGACCTGGGTGAATGAGAACATTCACAGACATGGGTGTAACTATAAGCTAGCGTCACAATGGCCATGTGTACTATTCACAGAGGGTTGGGGAATAGTTGCAACCACAGCATTTTAAGATGGTGACAGATGTACTCTTAGACCCCCCCCCCCCGCTGTAAGACATCCTCCACATGCCGTAAGTGTGGCTGCACCCATGACAGACAACAGGTTATTCCTACGTCCGTGATGGAGCAAGCAAGTACACTTTCGAGGTCAGGAGCCCCTCGCAGCCTCCAAGCTGGCTGGACCAGGACAGCTTCTGGGTGAACAATTGGACCCACTCATTCAGGCCCCTCAACCAAACACGGCTGGGAAAGAAATCGCTGGAATGTTGCTGGAGACTGACAACTCAGAGCTGCTACACGTGTTAGAGTCTCCTGAGTCTCTGCAGTCTAAGGTTGAGGAGGCAGTTGCTGTGCTGCAGGGCTCAGCGGGACAAGGAATGTCCTCCTAACAAGTAAAGAACCCCCTTTGGGGCACCACGCATCAAAGGGCCTGAATTAATGAATAAATAAATAAATAAATGAATGAATCTGGAGGAGGAAAAAGGAAAGTAAAATTTAGACGAGAAGAAAGGTTGTACATGGCATCTTCTTGTATGTGTAAATTCGTTAAGAGATGAGTTGCGCCACTCTGCTTTTGCAGAGATAAAGTCTTGAATTATTGCATCAAAAAAATAAAAGCCCCCCCCCACCCCACCCCCAACGATGGTCGTTCCCTCTTCTCATAGATGGCCTCTTTGACTCCCCGTTCAAACTAGCGGCCCTCCCTATCGAGGATGTGCACATCCTCGTCCTTGAAGGAGTAGCCGCTGGTCCGCAGATGGGTTTTAGACTGCCGGTAAAACATCATGTCCAGATGAGCTGATTCAACTTTCTGTGAAGTGGTCTTCACATTTTTTGCCTTTGCAACTGATATTTCGACACAAAATTTGAGAGAAAACATCGGTTTTCAATGCCATTCTTATACCAAACTACATTACTGCTTCAAAGTTCAAACTTTTTGATGAAACAGATGAAACAAATAATCGTCTGTGAATTTAAAATGAAATATACTTTAATTCTATGATTATTTCTGAGTAGAGGGCTGTCATTTGTGTAAAAGAGACATATTTAAACATATTAATTAGGAGCATTTTTAATTATTTTACTATTTGTTTTACTATTTTTATATTTTTACTTTTTATTTTACTTAAAATTAGTATAAAAATAAAATTATTCTAATAAATTATTTTTTAATTTTTTAATCAATTCAATTTTAATTGTTTAAATTTAATTAAATTTAATTTTTCAAAATTTCATTTAAAAAAATATATTATTATTTTACTATTTTACTATTTTACAAAATTGTCCCTCGGTGTGAATGTGTTGGCCCTGTGAGGGACTGGCGGCCTGTCCAGGGTGTCTCCCCACCTGCCGCCTAATGACTGCTGGGATAGGCTCCAGCATCCCGCGACCCCGATTAGGATAAGCGGCTTGGATAATGGATGGATGGATAAAATTATTTTATCTAAAAATTTTGCTTTTACAGTAACAGGTTGAGAAAAAATTCGTTTTTCAGAGGCCTCTCTTCTATCCATTTTTGAAATAATAAAATATGATGACGGAAATCACTCAGGTAAGTGATATTGTCCAGAGTTCTGTTGGGTTTCATACATTGTGTGCCGCACTGCGTACACGGTTCAGCTGATGAGCCCAGTGGAGACAGACACGTCAAGCTGCAGATATTCCCAGATTAAGGGCTTGTGAAGTAATCAGCTTGGTTGAGGCGAGTTTACCCCGTCGTTATACGAGCTTGCTCTGTTTGATAGACAGCAACCACTGGAAATATTTGAGAGCCAAAGATCTCCGTGGTAAATGCACATTGCATTCAATAAGTCTGCATGAAGTTGTTGCTCGGATGATGCTGGACTTCATGCTGCCTGCTTTCAAAGGAAAGACTGCAAGAGGCAAAACCTTGTCCCAACAGTGTTGCCTCCTCATGTATGGATTACTATAGATATGGACCAGCTGGTGGCAGGGCCTTTTTCCTATCGGGCCCAGTTCTTGTGGAATAACCTGCCTGCTGCCGTCAGACAGTCCGAGTCTGTTGAGTCCTTTAAATCCAAACTTAAAACTCATCTTTTTGCTTAGCTTCCAGTTAGTTGCCTTTAAGTTGAGTCCTTCACATCCTGTACTGTTTCTGTCTCGATGAATTTACCAACCACCGTTCTGCCGATGAGATTATAGAGTATAGATTATTGACTATTGCAAACTGGTCTATTCTCTCACATGTCTTTTGTCTCTCTCTGAATGATGTCTTCTCCTTTCTCTTCTTCTGTGTGTGTGAATGGTGCGGTGTGAGTCTCCCCTGTGTGCACATGCAGTCTGTCCTCCTCCCAGGTCTCCATGGTGATGGTGGTCACCACCTGGACGCTGCTTGGCATGCCCCTCATCACATTTTATTTTTATATATCTTATAAATCCATATAATTTTGTTATCCTGTTTCAATGTTGTATCCTTCTCTCACTAAGATGTGTGACAAATGTTTTTTTTTCTTGTCTGTTCTCCCACGTATGTGAATGGTGTGATGTGAGTCTCCCATGTGCATGTGTAGTCTGTCCTCCTGTCAGGTCTACATGGTGATGCTGGTCACGTGGTTCAGGTCCTGGGCTGTTCAACTGGTGTCTGGACACTGCTTGGCATCCTCCTCATCATATTCTTCAAAAATTGTGTAATTTCATTGTAATGCGGTCATCCTCTTCCAGTGTTGTGTTGTGCCAATTGTGTAAACACAACATCCATTGCACGTTGTCCGTCTTGAGGGAGAGATCCCTCCTCTGTTGCTCTTCCTGAGCTTTCTTCCTATTTTTTTCTCCCAGTTAAATGTCTTTTTAGGGAGTTGTTCCTTATCTGATGTGAGGGTCTAAGGACAGGATGTTGTGTTGCTGTAAAGCCCCCTGAGGCAAATTTGTAATTTGTGATAATGGGCTATACAAATAAAACTGACTTGACTTGATTTGATTTACTATTGAGCTGCTGAACAGAAGAAAGCCTAGAAGGAAACGGATTGTGTTTCAATACAATTATATATATTTTATACTATGTGCTGATCCATTCACACCATGGCAGGTTCCCTTGCGGTGCAATACTTGCAACCTTTACCTGAAAAAAACAAACGGAAAAAAACAAAAAATCAATGGGTGCGTCACCCATTGGTCCCAGGCAGTACAGCCATCTTTTTTATACCTTCTATAGTGACCAAAAGTCACCAGATCAGGAAACAGGAATCAGGAACACTTTTATTTTCATTTCATTTCATGCACTTGCGTACAATTTGTTCAATTTCCAGGAATCGTACGTCTCAGTTTATACCTCTTTGGGTCTGTTACCCAACTCAGCAACCATTAAGCATTTCTCTATACTTCGGGTGTGAGAATATGTAGCTGTGAATTATTGCCATGGTTACATTAGTAGTACAAGGAGGTCAGTGAGGAGCAATGACCCCTCATGGTTGAGTTGTGGACCATCCTGAAGAAGAAGCTGATGACTGCATAGAGCTGAATGGCACAGAAGATGGTAGAAAGAAGTGGACACCTTTCATTTCCAACCCCTTCGGCTTCACCAAACAACTGCTGGGACAGAAGCGCAGCAGGAGCTTGGGTTGCTTAAAGGAGGAACTCGACCGACACATCCACAACACCAACAGTGACCCTCAAACGCAGCAGCAGCTGGATCAATGCAACATCCTGATGGACCAACTACCAGCCGTCAATTAATTTGACATCAGGGAACCACTCCTGAAGGAGGTCCAGGACCTTGTGAAGACATCAAGCTTTACTTCAGCCCCCTGATGGATTGCAATCTAGTATAAGGTCTACAAGGACTGTTCTTTGCTACTCAAGATCCTGAAAGTCATGAGGAGTTGTGGAGAGGTGGCAAAGCAGTGGAGGTTGGCCAAAGGAGTCTGGATCCTTAAGGAAGATGATTCAACGAGAACCAGCCTGTTGGGGATCATCTCCTTGCTAAGTGTCGAAGGGAGGCAGCTGACCGACTTCCTCTGCAACAACAGCTACTTAGACACCTCAGTACAGAGGGGAGGCATGCTTGGGTTGCTGGGTTGTATTGAGCACACGGGAGTGGTGACCCAGCTCATCAGAGAAGCCTGGTAGAACAAGGGAGACCTGACAGTCCTCTGGCTTGACCAGGCCAATGTCTACAGTTCCACCCCCCCCCCCACAAGCTCGTCCAGACAACCATGTGCTGGGCCAAGTAGCAGATTGCATCCTGGACTATTACAACTAGTTCAGCATAACAATCTCAACAGGGTCAGTCACATCACAGTTGTACAGACTGGAGGTGGGGATCATCACAGGCTGTACCATTTGCATGATACTCTTCACCTTGGCAATCAACATGATCAACATGTCTGCCGAATCAGAGTGCCGAGGCCTTCAGACCAGGTCAGGGATGCATCAACAACCAACCAAGGCCTTCATGGACGGCCTCACAGTCACCACTGAGTCACACTGAGTCAGTGCCAGGAAGCAGGTGGAGCCTGCAGAGGCTGGAGAAGCTAATTTGATGGGCAAGGATGAACTTCAAGCTGGCAAAATCATGATCTGAAGAAGGGCAAAATCATGGACAAGTTCTGCTTCAGCATTGACGGCACAACCCCACCTGTCTCTGCTCACCAGAATGGTCAGCATGAGACAGCTGGGGGATGAGGTGGGAACAGGCCATGGACTGAAAATTGACATGGACTAAACTATGGTAAGTGAAACCTCAGTGCATCAAGTTCCTGGTCAAGGTGTATGGTCTCATTCCAGCCCAGCAAACATCTTCAGTTGTGGCAAAGTGGAGTCTCCCGATTGCCTGCAATGCCCAGGCAGAGGAACATTGGAGCACATCTTGAGCTTCTTTCCAAAGGCCCTAGGACAGGGCCAGTACACCTGGCACTGTTACCATGTGCTGAAACCCATCGTGGAAGCTATTAGCATGGGAACCAGCAACTGCAGATGACCATGCCCCACCATCCAGATGATCACCTTTGTGAAGATTGGTGAGCAACTGCAAGCAGAAGCCAAGAAGCCATCAGGATTCCTGCTGCTCAAGTCTAGCAGCTCTCTGCGAACAGTGAAAGGCAGCTGAAGGTCCCAGAGCACAGTTTCATGACTATCTTGAGGCCAGACATGGTCTCAGGGGTAACCAATTACATAGTTCTTTTGGAGCTGACAGTGCTGTGGGAGGACCATCTGGAGGAAGCTCGTGAGAGGAAGAGGGCCAAAAATGGCCAAAATCTTATCATCAAATGCTCTAAGCAGGGTTGGAAGGTGAGGTGCATCCCCACTGAGGTTGGCAGCAGAACTTTTGCGGGGCAGTCACTCTAAAAACCTTGAGCGGACTGGGATATACTGGAGAGAGGAGAAGAAGAACCATCAAGAACATCACAGAGGCAGCAGAGAAAGCCTCGAGATGGCTCTAGATCAGTAGAGGAGGTCCATGGGGAGGAGCAAATGCCACCTGAACACAAGCCATGGTCTGATCAACCATGGCTGGGTTTCCTGGATGAGGGTGTTCGATGATGAAAGATCTGAAACACCTGATGACCACAGGTTACATCATTGATGATGTGTTCAGGAGCATCTAGAGATGTGTTCTATCAATCACGTTTAAATAGAGCACACTTGTCTGTGAGAGGAATTCACCATGGGACACCTTTTCCTATGCCAGAGAAAGAATTTTTTTAAAAAGTAATGGGGTAAGTTTGATAACTGTTCTAAGTTCTATTGATAATTAATCGTTAAATTTCACAAAGTGACTGTTGCTTGTGAAAACTTCGTTGAAGCATGTGGTGAACAGAGCTCACCCCTTCTGCAAACCAGCAAACTAGCCCCCCCCCATCCCCAAACCAAACCAAGCTTGAAAAAGTCCCTTATTTTTGTATGTTTTCTCAGTCCATCCATCTGAGAACTCTCAAGAAATTACAATTAGTAAAGGCAAAAGCAAAAAAAGCGCATTGCAAATTCAATTCAACACTCAATTTGTCATTCTGATTGGCTGCCTGGCTATTTAGGCAGCAGATGGTACGGCAAATGAATAAAAACGTGATTTCAAGGTAGCACGATAGGTTAAAAAGTATGTCTCAAACAAAGGGATGGTAAAGATGTATGACTGGTTTATTATGTAATTTCATATTTATGACCATTTGAGCTTTTATGGGCTGTGTAAAACGAGACCAGTGTTATTTGTCTGACTTTGCAATGGTGCTCCACAATTAATTTATGCCCATTTACCTCACGTTTAGAACAGTCAAAAATATTTAAAACTTGTAAATCCATCCCCATGGCTATGCCAGTGCTGCACAATGATGTTCTTGACAGATGGTGCGCTTCTTACTCGCAGAGAATTTGTACCTAGCATCAAAGCTAAGAGTTTGACTGCCTTCTGTGCATTCAAACAGAATCTTCAGATCAACACATTTTCCCAGAGGCCTATACTCGGTTGTCTTGACTGTCGAGGTAACTGTGTTGCCAGTTCATCTCTTGACTGCTTGTTATAAATGAACCGAGTTTAAACTTACCACAACCTGCTTAACACACCACTGATGAAAAGAAGATATAACCGTGAAACTAGATTTCTGTCTGAATACAACCACAGGTAATATCTTTCATTGTGCTTTTATTACCATTATTTCTGTGAAAATAAAAACCTAATTTTGGGATAACATTTTTTCCTTGGGGGGGGGGGGTCTATTCCGTTGCCAACACGGGGATTGCCGGTTCGAATCCCCATGTTGGCCGGGTATCCCTATACACACAATTGGCCGTGTCTGCAGATGGGAAGCCAGATGTGGGTATGTGTCCTGGTCGCCGTACTAGCGCCTCCTCTGGTCGGTCGGCGCGCCTGTTTGGGGGAGGAGGGGGAACTGGGTTAGGGTTCACTGTCAGGTGAACTATCCAATCACTAGGAACCATTTTCCATCTCGCAGAGAGCTTTCAATTCTGGCAAACACACTAAACAAGATTCCACTTACAGAGCAAGGCTGTACCTACTTGCATCTAAGACATATTTAATTTTCCAGTTGCCTGGGTAACGTGGATTTCACAAACACAGGCTTCCGACTTGCCTGTAATTACACAACAGGCTCATCATCACAGTCTTTAATCTGTAAAATGAATACACTCAGTCCTTCAGACCAGCCCTTTGGCAACTCACGCATGGCCTTGTACATCCTCAAGTAGTATTCAAAGACATCAGAATTACAACTTACTACCACTTTGGTACGCATGACCTCTTGTAATGAACAATGATGATGATGGTTCAAACATTTCATAGGAATATTGGAATCCATGGCAAGTCTCTTCACAGGGATCATGGCATTGCAGTCCAAAAAAACAAAAAACAAAAACTTCCTCTGTCCAGGAGAACGAACGCCAGCCAGGATGACTGTCAGAACTACCGATCTGCATGGGCTAGCAGATAGCTTAGCCTGCCCCTCTTATGTGTCCCATCAGACCGCCCTTGGTGTTTCCTCTTCGGCCTCAGCTCCGGTCAGTGCCGTGGTCCTTGGGGCCCACAGGATGCAGGAGACCAAGCTTCCTCAGCCGATCCAACGCCAGCTCTCCCAACCAGATACCTTCGACACACTCCCCGCACTCCACACGACCACACTAAAACCCATTCAAGGCTAGCCAAGACCGCTGCCAGACCGCCCTCGGTGTTATCGGAACTGCCGGTCTGCATGGGCTAGCAGTTAGCTTAGCCTGCCCCGCGTCCGTGTCCTGTCAGACACTTGTGAAAAGTAGCTAGCTAGAGAGTTTATTATGCCCTGTATGTGAAGCTGTGGCGGAGTTAATAAATAGTGTTAGCAGCTAAAAATGCTCCAATTGTCCATTCTGTATAGTGTAGAGACAGGACAGAATGAAATGGAAAAAATGATAAAACATGTGAAAGGTAATAAAAGTTGATTCAGTATATTTAGTGATATATTTAGCACAACCACATAGTGGAAAGACCTTAGGAGCCCAATAAATCTTTCACAAGTAAAGAATAAATAATTTATGCCATGTATGCATAGTCCATTTCCTCCAAGACCAGTACACAAAATTGCCATAAGGCTCTCTAGGCCACTCAAGAAGTCATGACACTTTGACCTCAGTCTGCCAGCAGGTGTCTGAAAGGGTGAAATTCTTTAGCGAAGCAATAATTAACATCAAAAAGCATTTCTGTTTCATATAAATGTTGAATGATATAGCTGACAATAAATTAGTAATGCAGCGACGGCAGACTAGGAGAGAGACATTTGGATATGGAGTGAATGGTGTGTCACAATGAAAGGAAAGAAAAGAACCAAAGAGAGGGAGGAAAAAACAGATTTATAGAGAGAGAAAATGGGAGAAAAGACGGATTGGCGAGGAGGACGAGCACATGGGCTCCACCCAACTGGATTTGTCTCTCATCTCTTGGAAAGGTTTCAGGCCCCAGCGCTCCAAATGAGAGGGCACTGTAGCTAGTCTGCAATCTCTTCTAGGGAAATCACTAGCCTTTGCACATCGACCATAAACCTGTCACTGCCAAACTAGGTCAGAGTTTTCTATGCATAGATCAACCAGAGGGTTCCAGTGCAGCATTTACTGGCTGCACTACTTTCTGCTCTTCAGCACTGCATGACACAGCCCACCCCCCCCCCTTTTGTTTATGTGGCATGTCACATAAGCCTCTTACTCCAACATCAGTAAAGAAGGAGAGATGATGATTCATTTACTCCATATCACTGGCCTTCACTGTTAGCAAACATTCAAGACGGGCAGGATTTGAGAAGGAAGAAAATGGGCAGATGGTGTGCAGAGGAAATGAAAGAACAGTAAGAGATGGAAAGGAAGACAGGAAAGGAAAGAAGATGTATTTGTCCAAGAGCATGACTGAAAGAGACAGAAGGGTAATTCCAGAGAAAAGTGGTTAAAGGAGAAAACTGGCTTCAGATTAATGGATTTGTTACATAGATGGGCCGAGAACCCAGATATAATAGAAAACACAACAGGCCTCACAAAAGCATCATAACTAGCTATTTAGCTAGATAGGTTTGATGGGGTGGGGTATGGCTCAGGAGGTAGAGCGGTAACAGAGTAACTGTAATATAGAGTTTTTGACTTCAGCTATGTGACTATAACCATATGGGTATAATCACCCAAGTGGAGGCACTGTCAAATATGGTCATCATTGATTTTCACCCATTTAACAATTATATATTTAAAATCTGACCACCCAACGGTGTTTCCCGTCCCCTTAAACCCATCGGTGTACTCTCAATTCAGTATTTGCAACTTGCAATTCTAGAAAATACACCAATATTTTTTAAAAACTACAATTCCCTTGAGCTGAGCCATGCAGCTTGATGCATATTAGCACCAAATTTGTATTTTTTTTTCTATTTTGCAAAGTAGGGTTGGAAAGAGGGTCCTTAAAATATATATATATCAACAGAATATATCAACTATCTATTACAGCCGAACTAGTAATTACACTGCATATAGATGATGCAGTGAACATAGATGATCTATGTTAAGAAAAAGCAAAGATGTTGGTCTTTCAGATATTTTTAGAGCCCCCCCATGCAGCTTAAAAACCAATCAGCACTACAGTTGTAGCTCCTCCGGTTCGCAAAACAGGGCCATTAATAGATATATCTACAGAATATATCAAATACTGACTGCAGCTGAACTAGCAATTACACTGCATACAGATGGTCTATGTTAAGGAAAAGTAAGGCTCATGTTGGAGCGATTGTGCCAGCATGTCCACCTCGCCATGCCTCAATCCCTCAGCGAGGTTGTCTGTGAAGCTGAACTGGCCGAGGTAGTACTCTCCACGCGGCCTACCCAGCAGATGGCCCCAATTTCCCGACCGCACATCAGGTCGGCCGACAATGATGAAGAGGAGGAGGCAGAAGAGGTCTACCAACTTTAGCCTTTATCACAGTAGTCTCGGCGATGGCTCCCAACTTCCAGGTGATGTCTATCCCGACCAACTGTCTCCTGTTACCGGTATAACAAGCCTGGTCACATAGCCTGCGACTGTCCAGCACTGGCACCGAAAACCAGAGTCACCCGGTTGGGAAATAATGGCGGAGTGTCCTAGTGTGGGGACCGCCACTCCTATCTCCAGCCCACCTACAAGGCAGATGCACGCTGGTTGGCCGCCTAGGTCACACCAAAGGACTTTATCTGGACTACCAACTCAATGGTCGATCCTGCCGGGCCCTGGCAGACATGGGGTCTACCATTTCCCTGGTGCGACCTGGTGTCCTTCTGGGCACCACCGGCCCACTCTCAATGGCATGGTCACCAACCAACACCCAGCTGATGATGGTGACAGCGGAAAAGGCTGGCATAAGAAGGAAGAAGTAATTGCGAGTCCAGGCTGGAGACCAGGAGCTGGCACACAAGTTCTGGCTCGCCAACATCTGGGACCCGTGCATCATCAGCCTGGACCTGCTGACCCAATGGGGAGCCCATGTTAACATGTCAGGGTTAACCATCACCCTCGGCACGAAGACAGTCCAGTTGGGTGAGGAACAGACCCAAAGACAAATGAGCCAGTCGCCAAGCAGCCACCACCCAATGGGAACAAAGCCCCTGTGCTTCTTTGCCCCAACTGCCCAGACCAACATCCAAGCCACCACCAGTAGCTCTGCACCACCCTAACCTGCCTCAGCTCTGACCGCTGAGCCTGTTGTCCTGACATTTGCTCAGATGACTGAGGCCATACGTGACTTATGGCAGTGTGGTAGTAACGGCCTTGACCCACAGCAGCGCCACCAGGTAAAATGCCTCCTCGATGACTATGCGGACATCTTCGCTGCTAAAGACAAAGACTGCAGGCAGACTGGGCTTGCCCAGCCCATCCGTCTGCAGCCCCATATGCTGGTCCTCACTAAGCGGCAGGTGGCGGAGGACAAAATCCACGAGATGGCTGCTGCTGGGTTGATTGAGCCCTCCGACAGTCCATGTGTGGCTCCGGCCGTCTTGGTGAGGAAGTAGGATTGTGGCTGCCAGTTCTGTGTGGACCATCGATACCTTAACGCCATCACAAAGAAGGACTCTTACCCACTTCCTCGGCTCGATGATGCCATCGACCACATCGCAGGGTCCAACTGGTTCAGCTCCCTCGACCTGCGCAGCAGCTACTGGCAGGTGGAGCTGGCCCCTGATACGAGACCGAAGACTGGCTTCACCATCAGGCAGGGTCTGTAGCAGTCCGCGTCATGCCATTCGGGCTCTGTAATGCACCAGCTATGTTCGAGCAGCTGATGGAGAGGGTCTTGATGGACGTATCCCAGAGCAGTTGCATTGTGTGCCTCGATGATCTGCTGGTACATACCAACAACTTCGACCAGAGCCCTATCCAGCCTGTGTGAGGTCCTTGCTGCCATTCGTTGGGCCAGGCTTCAGCTGAACCCTGTCAAGTGTCACCTGCTGATGAGGGAGATGAAGTTCCTGGGCCATGGCTGCTGTCTGAGACTGGTAAACCCCTGCTAACATCGACAAGCTGTGAAGTTTCCTGGGCCTGGCATCATACTACCATTATTTTGTCCAGGGCTTCATCACCATCATCAGTCTGCTCCACTGCTTGACTGACAAGGGCCAGCCATTTGACTGGGATGACACCTGTGCTACAGTTTTCACCTGACTCAAGGTGGGTCTCACTGAAGCCCCAGTCTTGACCTACCCCGAGGACCAAAAGTCCTTTATCTGGGACACTTATGCCAGCAATGTGGGAGATCAGGGCTGTCCTCTCCTAGAGGGGGGGAGATGTGGAACTTGCCATGGCCTAATTCAATAACACCTTGTATCGGGTGGAAAAGAACTACTGCATCACCCGACGTGAGCTGCTGGCAGTGGTTCTGGCAATACGACACTTCCAGCCATATTTGCAAGGCAGCCACTTCATCATCCGCACTGAACACGCCTCACTTACCTGGCTCCTGAACTTTAAGGACCCTGAGGGCCAGGTGGCCCGATGGCTTGTGGCCCTTCCTGGGTATGACTTTGAAATCCAGCATCGGGTGGGGTAACATGATGGCAACACCGACATGTACTCCTGGCTTCCCTTGTACGGCATTGGAGTGTTGTTACTGCCAGCGGCAACAGGAAGGGGGTCAGATGATGCCGACGGTGGCGACTGTCCAGACTGCCAGCGACGAGGAGAGGGGGTTCCCATTGACCACTGAGGCAGCAGCAGGAGGCAGACATGACCCTGATGCTGGTGAGGGACTGGCTGGAGACAAGGCAGTGCCCCGAATGTACAGAGGTGTCAGCGCAAGGGCCTGAGGTAAAGGCTTACTACTGTCAATGGGGGAACTTTGAGCTCCATGTTGGGTTGGTGTACCATAAGTGGCAAGCTCCCGGATGAGGGAGAGACTTCCTGCAGCTTAGTGCCCGTGTGCTCTGTCCCCAGGTTCTCCAGATGGTCGATGGCTTGGTGGGGTCATGGAACTAGGGAACGCCAAGACCCTCCACTGCCTCAGGGGACGGTTCTACTGGCCTGGCTGTCGACGAGACGTGGAGCTACATGTGCACTGATGCGACTCCTGCACCACCTAGAAGGGAACGACCCAGCGCTCCCATGCCCCACTACAGCAGTACTTGGTGAGGGCCTCAATGGAGCAAGTACAAGTAGAAATCCTTGGGCCTTTCCCCATCATCCGGCAACTGCTATGTCCTCATGGCTATGGACTATTTCACATAGTGGCCAGAGGTGCCAGATCAGAGCGCCACACGACAGCAGAGAAGCTGGTGGAGGATATGTTCACCTGCTTTGGAGTTCCCGCTGAGCTCTACAGTGACCAGGGGCGGAACTTCGAGTCCTAGGTCTTCAGTGAGGTCTACCAGTGGCTGGGGGTGAAAAAGACGAGGACAACACTGCTCCATCCTCAAAGTGATGGGCTCGTAGAGCGGTTCAACTGCACCCTGGCCACCCAGCTTGCCATCCTCACTAGCCAACACCAGCGGGACCTACCCCTGGTCCTGTGGTCCTACCAGACTGCTGTCCAGGAGTCCAGCCAGTGCACACCTGCTGCTCTCATGTTTGGGTGGGGCCCCGAATACCAAGTCCACCGGTGTCCGGAGCTCCCGCCCGAGCCTGAAATTGCCGGGGGAAAAGAAATGGACTACAGCTGGAGACTAAGGGATCACCTGCAGGTGGTCCACGACTATACGACTATACGTGCGTGTGTGTAATTTTGGGTCAATTAGGGATGAATTAATTCATCTAATCCTACAGCATCTTACAGCATTCTATAAGAGTTCTGAACCTATGTGAATTTATTTGAAAAAAAGGGAGGTCAGAAATAAAACAGAACCTCTAAGGCGTACATTGACAGTTTTCAACACAAGCCTAAAATCGGAATAAGCCAATTAAACAATATTCTGCCACAAGAAAAGCTGTGTAAGTGATACAAAAGTAACCCAGGTATCAAGTAGTCGCTCAGAATGTTTGTGTACTCAGAGCTAACAACACAAACACTACCCCGCATTGTGGAAAAAAAGCATGGTATCAGTAGGTCACTTAACTGAACTGAATTAGTCTATTACTTACTAAAGGACACAGATTTGAAAAGAACTCTCTCACAATTTCTTTAATCGCTGTTAGATACCAGGGACCAGAAAAAGAAAAAATGAGACCCATATAGTCAATAACCAATGTGAACATACAACATAAGGATTCATAAGTTTTGGGTGATTTGAAACGAAACCTCAACACGCAGCTCAAAACAAGACAATGTTTTGAGCTGCAAATAGGATAAAATGTACTCATGAAATATTTTCAAGAAATATGAAAAGAGGTTATGTTGATATTTTCCAGCAGCGTGTTGCACCACCTTTGGCCTTCAGAGCAGAATGAATTCCCCTGGGCATTGCCTCTGCAAGATGCTAGATGAGCTGTGCAGGAGTTTTGCACCGTGCAGAAATGATTGCGCTGCACAGTTGCTGCGAATTAGAGGGCGACACTGTTTTGCTGTGAACCGCCTTTTCTACCTCGCCCCAAAGATGCTTGACAGGGTGGGGATCTGGGGACTCCCCAGGCCACTGGAGTCATGAAAACTTATGTTCCTGGAACCATTCGGTGACGATACGTGCCTTGTGACATGGTGCATTATCATGCAGGAAGTGTCCAACCGAGTGTGGATAAACTCTAGCCATGAAGGGAGGAAACGGATCAGCAACCATATTTCAGGTCCAGTGTTCTTCGGTGGATATCGGGGGCCGTAATACTATGTGCCAGGAAAACATCCCCCACACCATCACACTGCCGCCACTGGCCTGTGCTGTTGACGACAAAACAGGATGGACTAATATTGCTTGTGCCAAATTCTGATCCTTCCATCGGCATGATGCAAAAGGAATTTCAATTTGTCAGAGAGGGCAACTTCCCCCCCCCCTCAATAGTCCAGTTTTGATGCTCCTGTGCCTCCTTTTGCATGTCTTTTAAATGTGGAGTTACGGGCCAAAGGTTCAAGGGGTGAAGACGCAGTGAATCATCCTGTAACAGTGAATGAGGCAATCGTTTCCTCTGCCAATATGTGTCCACACCAATACTTGCTACGACGCATATAGGAGGATGCATTTACCTCTGCAACTCTCCCCGAGCACACAGTGTCTCCTCATCGCTGTACTTACCCCTACAAATGAAACATGGTAGAGTGCTGACTGCATAACCTATGAAAGCTTGTGCTTCTTGGACGCTGCTTGATTTGACACCTACCGCTTTGCGAGGCTTCATGATCGTGTGTGCTGCCCCCAAACAACATAAGGATTTTCTTCCAATATGCACATGAGAAATACACCCGGTCACACTTGTATCACAGGAGCTGCCGGCTGCAGGGTCAGGGCACAGGCCTCACTGGATGCCCACCACGATGTGGCCACCACTCATCATTAGATAGGGCCGTATGGGAATATTAGAGTCAATGTATTATAGCCTATAAGTTATCGCAGGTCCTGGGTTCGAGCCCCGGGGTAGTCCAACCTTGGGGGTCATCCCGGGTCGTCCTCTGTGTGGAGTTTGCATGTTCTCCCCGTGTCTGCGTGGGTTTCCTGCGGGCGCTCCGGTCTCCTCCCACAGTCCAAAGACATGTAGGTCAGGTGATTCGGCCGTACTAAACTGTCCCTAGGTGTGAATGTGTGTGATGGCCCTGTGATGGCCTGGCGGCCTGTCCAGGGTGTCTCCCCGCCTGCTGCCCAATGACTGCTGGGATAGGCTCCAGCATCCCCGTGACCCCGAGTTGGATAAGCGGTTTGGCTAATGAATGGATGTTATTGCAAGTGAAGTAAATAAATGTATTCATTAATGATGATCACTGTTCCCTAACTAGGAGTCATAATGAAACTTAACCTGCAGGTTGGCGATGTTCTTCCAGCACTGCTCTCTTTTTCGCCGTGATAACCAATTTCACGGGCCATTCTTTCGTACTCCCAAGCTGCCCGATGCCTCTTCATGTTTCACATGATTTGTTATGGACTGATCGTCTACATCAGAGATGTCAGAGAAAGCCGTGTTAACCGTGCTCGCCTTTGTTGGGTTTTGTGAAGCTCTCGGGTCAGGAGCTCTGTCTCAAAAGACAAATGAAAGCAGCATCTTCTCTTCTCTTGAGTGGGAAAAGTTGTCCTTCGCTGCTGATTTCATCACCCTTCCTGTTCAAAACTGTTTACAACTTCCTTTAGACAACCAAGACAACTGCAGAGTGTGTACTTGATGAAGGATTTCGCAACCTTCTTTTTTCTTTCTTTCTTTTTTTGTTTTTCATCCATAACTAGGCCAGCCATATTCAGTCATGCACCACGGACATCGCTGGGCTTTGGTATCACTCATATTGAAAACAGATAGGAATGATATGAAGAAAAAAAAACTGGAATGAAAACCCAAATAATGAAATCCAGCATGTTTACTTTCATTGGCATTGTGAAATAGAGTGCAGAATCTTATTGTGATCTTTCCCCCCCCCCTCACTTTATTGTTAAAAAAAAGTACACGAGAAGAGAGCGAGGGGTGAGAGGTAACGCTTAATTCTCATGTGCTGTTCACAAATTAGCAACGGATGTGTTGTTCACCGGTCCTCCCTTACTAAAAAAAAAAAGTTCTTGAAGTTTATTTTATCAACTTGAAATTTACTTGAAGTTTACTTAAGTAAATTTCAAGTTCATAAAATAAACTTCAAGAACTTCAAGAACTTCATCAAGTATATGTACTAGTAGTATGCTTGTAATTATACTTAAGTATACTTTTGTATAGTATATCTCTAAGTACTTAAAAAGTATACTGAACGTGTACTCACTGATTTTTTAGTTTAAAATAAGTATACTAATAGTAACACTTGAATCAACTACTTTTTTTGTAAGGGGTATCGGACCCAAGCCACCTTTGGGTTTTATAATGATACAGTTGTAATATTTATCTAAAAATACCCAATATGTCTGATGCTTATCTCACTTGGTAGTTGTAATTTCAAACGGGTAATTTTGACCCAAACGGAACACAAGGGTCGAATATCTATAATCCATCCATCCATCCAGCCATCCATCCATCCATCCATCCATCCATCCATCCATCCATCCATCCAGCCAGCCAGCCAGCCAGCCAGCCAGCCAGCCAGCCAGCCAGCCAGCCATCCATCCATCCATCCCATCCATCCATCCATCCATCCATCCATTCATCCATCCATCCATCCATCCATCCATCCATCCATCCATCCATCCATCCATCCACCCATTCATCCATCCATCCATCCATTCATCCATCCATCCATCCATCCATCCATCCATCCATCCATCCATCCATCCAAGTTTTGTAAAATGTAAAACTGCGTTTTAAAGTTTGAGTTAAGTTTTAAATCGACGGTGTCAGGTCCACAGCAGTTATGGGGAAAGGGCAGCTCTCTCTGGGAGGGATACTGCACATACTGATTGCACGGCCATAACCAGTGTTTCTTGCACGGAGGAAGGAGGCTGCTGCCTCGCAATACCATACGGGAATACTTATAAGCAGAAGGCAGAGCAAATCCTTTTTCCTTAGGCTGGATATCCTGCACAGCCTAAACCGACCACGGACAGACGACCCGACGACTCTATTCCGGGGGGAGAAACGCGTGAAGAGGAGACGTCTTCCCACGGACTACGAGAAAGTCGTCCCGTCGACGGTACGTCCGCTTCCGCCGGTTACGCAATCGCACTCCAGAGGCGTCGGCGCCGCGCCGACCCGGCGTCCCGCGCGGCTGGGACGGCCCCATCCGCCAGCGAAGCAACGAGCGGCGGAACTGCCGCACGGCGGGTTGATTGACGGCGATGTATGCTAATGCCGGGGGGAGGAGGGGGAGGGGGGGTGTTGTGAGCCGCCTTGCCCCCGCTGTTCGGCTGCAAAGCTTTACGTTACAAGCGGTCGTTCGGGGCAATACCGTTACGTCGACCAGCGAGGAGTCGTAACAATAAGTCGGCGGCGGGTTAACGTTACGAGTCGGGGATTTAACGGTTTAGCTTGGTGATTTGCCGTTGCGTTTATCGTACGGTTTGGACAACCACCCCCACCCCCACCCGCACCCGCACCCCCCGTGATCCTAACTTTTCTAACCAGCCTTCACGCTGCCCCGTGGCCCGGCGCAGCGGCTCGGAAGTTTATCTCAACGTTCGCCGACTAACTGGCCGAATCGGATTACATTATACACAGGTTTGTGTGACACTTGAGAGTCTCGCCCATCGGGCTTTACGACGTGCAAACCTGGAGCCAGGCACAAGCGTGCCTCGGGTTCCTCGCGACGAGCTCTCGTGCGGGCGTCTAATTAGTTATGCAACGCCGGCGCACTTGAAGAGGCTGCTATATGAAGCGGTCTGATTTGTTGTTTAAAGATGCCACTGGATCTTTATAACGGTTGACTCTTTTTTTTTTCCAGGCTGCGATGCCACTCGTGTTCCTTAAGGAGGCGAACGCGTTCGGCGAGTCGACCTTAGCTAGGGAGTAGCGACTAACGCGAGGGGAGGACGCCGCGGCGGTGCCCCCTGCCCCGCCGCTTCACAAAGGAGGTTTTAGCGGCGTGTTGTCCGAGAAAGGCAAGGCGGCGCAGTGTACAACGCGGACGGTGCTTCCTCCGCCCTGCGTTCAGGCGGCTTAGAATTCCGGTACCGACGTCGACTCTCACTTTGCACCGCAGTTTCGCCGCACTGGCGCGCGCGTTCTAGACTTTATAAAAGAGTGCTTTTTGTCCGACAGTCTGGAATGATCAAGCGCTGACGTTGGTCAACGTCGGCGCTCACCGTGCCTCGGATCGCAGAAGGTTCATTTGCTTTACGTTGTGTTTCGATAAGCTGAAGCTAATCCATACTTGCCTGATTTCCGAGCTGACCATCTGGGAACTGTGCAGCGTTATTTGAGTACTGCTAGACTACTTATGAATGTAGCCCGGTCCCCTCATGTGACTGGGCGTTATGTGTGATATGACAAGTCTTGTGCAATGTGTTGAAAACACTCTCCATTCTCATTTCACAGGTCTGGGTAGCATTATCAAGACCACAGCTTCAGGCCATTCACTGATGGGTGTATACTTTTTGAGGCAAGATAATGAATACACACCATTCGGAATGCCACCAACAGCAGATAAATGAAGATGAGCTAAGACATTGTTTCCCCTAAAGAACGGTTGAAGACTGTAATTTTGTTGGAACTATACAAATCCGACGATTTTAACTTCTGGCAAAGTGTCTTCTGACTTCACGTGTAGTTACAGAGTCATGAAGAGTAACTTGGCTGGTTGAACTGTCTTCATACAAGTGATTTTAATGTTTTAATTGCTTTTATTGAGGAGAACTTTTGAACTAAATTCGTCAGTATGAGTGCTGAAGGGTATCAATACAGAGCACTTTATGATTACAAGAAGGAGAGAGAAGAGGACATCGATCTGCATGTGGGTGATATCTTGATGGTGAGCAAAGGTGCCCTGGTGGCTCTAGGTTACAGTGATGGGCTTGAGCAGAGACCAGAGGAGATTGGCTGGTTGCCTGGCTTCAATGAAACCACTCAAGAAAAGGGGGACTTCCCTGGGACATATGTTGAATATATTGGGAAGAAATGGATCTCCCCTCCCACTCCAAAACCGAGACCCCTCAGGCCCTTACCTGTGGCCCCAAGCTCTTTCAGGGCAGAAGCTGACTCAGACTCAGAGCAAGGTGAGAGCATTTCCCTACTTTTCCTGAAATAGTTTTCTATGGGCAAGGGTAAATGGGGTCAAGAATAGGCATACAGATTTGAACCTTCTGGGTATGTTGGTCTTAAGGCCTTTTCCAATGGATAGTTTCTGGAATTTACTTCTGTGAACCATTCATGCAGAGTCATCCAGAGCAAATGGACCATGTTACATTTCTGTTTCCACTGCATTTAAAGAATCTGCCACGATAAGGAAAAAAAAGAAAGAAAGAATGGTAACATTACAGATTTTGGCAGTTAAGCAGCTATTGTCATTAGGTCCATGGTACTGTACATTGTAAGCCCTGCAATGCTGGGCTCTGCAAACAATGGAGGATGTTAGGGTAATGTTTTCTTCTTACATTAATGAGTCTTAAATTTAACAAAGGTAGTTCATATGGTACACTAAATGTGCATGAAGATCTGATGTAGGGTATGTACACTTATTGTATACAGTTTAATTTTGTTCCTTACATTCCTGTCTGTTTTCTAGCTTGTTGTCAGTATGTGTGAAATTGCTTTCACGTAAGGCTAATGATTAGTTTAGTTGGATACTAAAACTTCAGGTAAAACATTGAAGTGAATGAAAATTATTAATTAATGCGTGAGTTTTTTTTTTGCCAGTAAAAATATCTTTGGCCATAATATATATATATATATATATGTGTGTGTGTGTGTGTGTGTGTGTGTGTGTGTGTATAGTATGTATTGTGTATAGAACATTCAAAATAAATTGTAAAAGACATGTAGTTTAGAACTGATAGGTTTCAAGCCAGAAGCCGTTGAGTATCCCTGAGTTTGAGGTAAAACAGTAGCTAATATGCTCTAAGATGGTATGTGGATAAATGTAGACACGGCCAATTTGGATGGAATTAAAACCAATATGGATACATGGAAAAACTTGACAACGCCTGGGAAAACTGGTTTCTTTCAAATAGGGCTTGAGTTTGCTTTTAAACCCACGTCATTGGGTCAGGAATTTCCCAACTTTTAGTCAAGATATCCAAAGGAGTTGAATCAAGTGCAACTGGACTTGGTGTATATCCGTGAAGACGTTTCGCCTCTCATCCAAGAGGCTTCATCAGTTCGTGCCTTTCTGACTAGACCAAGCTAGTCTGACTGGCTGGTGATGAGACTCAGAATTTATCCTCTTTGGAGTCGTTGTCAGAGCTATTGATGTCCATGGCTCTTTGTGTTCCGATGTTTAGATGTTTACCAACGCCCGTCGCCAACAGAGCCATAGATTTTTAGTCAACATAGAATCTTTTGACAGGTGTGAACACTTTCTGTCAACCCTGATGTCTACCAAACTAGCCCAAAAAACTTCCCCCAAAAATCAGGATTTCTCCAATTGGACCATCTCTAGTGTGAAAGCTAGGGCTCTGGAATACCTTTTTTTTCAAGCTTCAGACATTCAGTGCATTTTCGGAATGAATATCGGAATATTTGTGTAATAAAATCAAATTAAGGCCTAAAACAGGCGACGGATTATGGATCTAGTCACAAAGGTCGTTCAATATTTCAGTTTTGAATGAAAAACCAACGTGAAAAGAACATGGTATAAGTTTTACATTTTTCTTAAACAATGAAAACATGATGAACCACAACAATAAACAGTATGAGAACAAAATAAGGAGGAAGGGTATCATTCTGGCAGCCATAAAAAAAAAAACACTTTGCCAAAATCTCTACTCCCCCGCTTCCCTCCTATTTTGGCCATATTGCCATAAGAGTTAAATGTTTTTAGGAGAGCACAATATAAGTTCAGGGTGTGTCTCCGGATTAAAATTTGGTTGAATGGATTTTGCAGTCATATTAGCGCTTGAAAATTAAACAAGATGTCTTCTGAAGATAGCCTATTTGTCATCATACTAGTAAGCCTAATAAAAAAAAAACTTCAAAATTCAGATTCAGGTGCTTTGTTATTTGTAGAGATGTAAATTTGGGCCAGTTCCTTCTGAAAACTATTTTCCTTTTATTGGGAAAAACGGTTCTAAAACAAAGAAAACGAGACTATTGCAGCCTGCATAGGGGCTTAGATTCTGAATGTGTGAACACTGGACTGGAATTCTTTCAGGGAGTGACATTTTTGCACGACACCAGCGTACATGTCTTCAACCTCCAGATGCCTTAGTCTGTAAGGAAGACGTGGATGATATGCTAAACCACAAATGGAAAAAAAAGTGAAACATCTGAATGCTGAACATCTGGGCTGATGTTGTACCAGACCGTGGTTGTGAAGAGGGAGCTGAGCTGCAAGGCAAAGCCCTCAATCGGCTCGTTGCATAACTGTAGTCCACTGACTTCCGGTTTCCACTGCAGCGGTCATACCAGTTTCCTGTTTGTTGGCGTGCGCTATTGACAGTGGCAAATTTTTCGCGATGCCTGCAAGATTTATCATCAACGACATGCACAGAATTGTCGACAAACTTCCACATGCACCTACCAGCAAACGGGTGAGTAGTTTCAAGTTGTACATATCAAGTTATGCCCACGGATGGAATTGTGGACGTAACTTGATATTTACAACTTGAAACTTTTCACCCATTTGCTGGTAGGTGCAGGTGAAAATTTGTCGACAATTCTGTGCATGTCGTTGACATTTATCCATGGTAAATCTTGCAGGCATCGCAAAAAAAATGTCACTGTCAATAGCGCACGGCAACAAACAGGAAACTGGTATGACCGCTGCAGTAGAAACCAGAATTCAGTGGACTACAGTTTTGCACAGGGTGGATTTACCAGTCAATCTTCGTTCCATCCCTCACCTATAGTCATGAGCTTTGGGTAGTGACCAAGAGGGTGAGAGCGTGGATACAAGTGGCTGAAATGAGTTTCCTCTGTAGGGTGTCTGGGCTCAGCCTTAGAGATAGGGTGAGGAGCTCGGACATCCGGAGGGAGCTCGGAGTAGAGCCACTGCTCCTTCGTGTCGCAAGGAGCCAGTTGAGGTGGTTCGGGCATCTGATTAGGATGCCTCCTGGGCGCCTTCCTTTGGAGGTTTTCCGGGCACGTCCAACTGGGAGGAGACCCCGGGGTAGACCCAGAACTCACTGGAGGGACTACATGTCCACTCTGGCCTGGGAACGTCTCGGGATCCCCCAGGAGCAGCTGGAGGGTGTTGCTGGGGAAAGGGACATCTGCAGTGCCCTACTTAGCTTGCTGCCACCGTGACCCAACCCCGGAGAAGCGGCTGATGATGAGAAGAGATGATTAGATATTCAGGGCAAGCCCTGGTGAAAGATATATCAAGAGAGTCCAAACTTTATTAAGTAAGTTATGATATGCAATTAGGCTTGTACCAGTGGATGATAGTATGGTGCAGGCGGCATGTAAAGCCATCAGTGGAGGTCCAATGCCATCTGTGATGAAAGCATCATTTGTGATCCCAACTTGAGACAGAATGAGCTGTCATTGCACATAAACAATGCCAGATTTACTTAAAAGTGTGTGCTGTTGTTGATTGAATTGCCAATGCTTTGAAACTAATCCTAGATGTTTGAAATCGGTATTAAGATCGAGACTTTAAGAGTTGTTATTCGTCACAGTGTTCAGTTAGCATTTTTATTTACCAGGTATAGAGTAGTTTGCCAGCTAGCAATAGAGGTTTCTACTCAGTAAAGTAATTTCCACCCCCCCCCCCCCAAAAAAAAGTCCTTTTCACTTGCCAGAATATTGCAGACATAAGCTCAGATATAGATTGGACGCTTTGGTTATGTAGTTAGCAGTTCTTGCTGAGATCAAGTCAGAAATAGCAACGCATTTTCTCTGTCTCTCTTGGCAAAATTGTACAGATCTCAAAATTACACTTCCAGTAAATGTGGCAAAGCAGATTCTGCCAATTTGTGCAAGAACTAGTTTTGTTTTCCATCTCTGGGAAAGTGAAACATGCTTTCTTTGGTTACAACAACAAATGTTATACCAAATCTTGGTTGGAAGAAACTCTGACTCGGCACGTTTGTTCATTGTGAGAAGGAGAGAAAGCAGTCTGTCCTTTCTTTGGCATGCGGAGAAATGTGAATGACAGTATTCAAGATTCAAGAACTTTACTGTCATTGTGCCAGGCACAACAAAATTGCTGTTGGGTCAACTTCAAAATGGTGCATACATAAAAGAGATTAGAAATATAAAATATCAGCAATAAGTACAGAGGTTAAACAATTTAAGTGCTAAATATAAGCAGTATAAGGTATACAATACAATACAGGTAATGAGAAATACAACTTATGAGGTGCAAAAACATCATCAGCGGGGCGTCCGGGTAGCGTAGCAACAATTAACAATTGGCCATGTTTGTGGGTGGGAAGCTGGATGTGGGTATGTGTCCTGGTTGCTGCACTAGCGCCTCCTCTAGTCGGTCGGGGCGCCTATTCAGGGGGGAGGGGGAACTGGGGGGGAATGGTGTGATCCTCCCACGCGCTATGTCCCCTTGGCGAAACTCCTCACTGTCAGGTGATAAGAAGCAGCTGGCGACTCCACATGTATTGGAGGAGGCATGTGGTACTCTCAAACCCTCCCCGAATCAGGAGCAGCGACCGGGACGGCTCGGAAGAGTGGGGGTAATTGGCCAAGTACGAAAAAAAAATCACCAGCAAAAATGCAGTAACGGTGTGGTGGACAGATAGGAAGTGGCTTAAAGTGAAATGTGAGCAAAGATTGCACGTGCCCAATGGTGGCAGCACATCAGCCTCGTTGGACTGAGGAGATGTCTGACTTCATTAGTGCCACAGCTTTTGGAAAGAAGCTGTTTTTCCGTCTCTTTGTATGTGTGCGGATTGATCTGAAGTGCCTCTACCTGATGGGAGGGGCTGAAACAGATGGTGTCCAGGGTGTGTAATATCTTTTATGACGTTCTTAGCCCTCCCCACACGGCGACTACTATGACAGTGTTCTAGTGAAGGCAGCTCAATATAGAGCATTGGTGATCTCACATGGTGACAATTTCCCACCAGCATTTTCTACCGTTTTTCCTGCCATCCACCATCAGCCCAACAATCGGAAATTGCTGACATATTTACATATTTGTACTTTTTCATTGCAGTAACGACACAACCGCTTTCTCGGGTGGCACAGCGGCCCAGTGGTTGGCGCTGTCGCCTCACAGCAACAAGGTCCTGGGTTCGAACTCCGGGGTTGTCCCATCTTGGGGGGTTATTCCAGGTCGTCCCCTGTGTGGAGCTTGCGTGTTCTCCCCGTGTCTGCGGTGGATTTTCTCCAGTGCTCTGGTTTCCCCCACCATGAAAATAAACATGCATGTTAGGGTTTATACTCCTGTCTGTGCCCCTGAGCAAGGCAATGGGAAAAGAACTGGAGTTGGTCCCCAGGTGCAGCATCAAGGCAGCAGCCCAATGCTCCTAGCTACACAGATCACAGCTAGGATGGGTTCATTTGCAGTAACTGAATTTCCCCAAGGGCATTAATATAAGAAACTTGAAATTGAATTTAAACTTGTTTTCTGATTCTTTGTATTGCTGGAATATCGAAGACAATAGCTAATCCATGATTATCCAAATTACATTTTTTTTGTAGATGTTCTTTTTAATGGTTTCTTTCATGTTGGATTTGAAAAAAGATACGGCTCACAGCACATTATATTTAACATAGTAGGAACATGCGAAAAGGGCAGGTAGTGGCCAGTTTGAGGAAGAGAAGTTGTTGAGGGGTAACACAGCAGACATGACAGAACATCCATAAAATACATTTAGAACCAGATATTACAGTATCACATGGTACATGGTAAAGGGACTGCATTCATGTAGCGCTTTCCCAGCTGCTGCAACCTCTCAAAGTGCTTATGATTAATGTCTCGCATTCGCCCACGCGCACACCCTCCACCGATGGCAGTGTCAAACATACGAGGCAACAGCCAGCTCATCGGGAGCAGTTAGGGGCTAGGTGTCTTGCTCGGGGACCCCTCGACCTTTTTGCCAGAAGAAGCCAAGGATCAAACCAGCAACGCGTCATTTTCCCACCACTTCATGAGAATTGGCCTGGTTCTAGCATCTGGCTGTCCTTGGCGACAGAAGCCACAGTGATAATCGGGGCCAGATTCTCCTCTGCTAGTGTGAAAGGCTCAAGACTGACTCCCACTGCAGACTCCCAACCAGTCTTTACAGCCGACCTTTTTTTTGAGCATGTTTTATTTTGTCAAGCCTGCGTCACGTAGTGTGAATGGGTCAAAGATTGACATCAGAGACCGGCTCTGGCCCCGGCCACTCAGATTGAAGCTGGGGAAAATAAACAGAGTGGGTAGGATGTGCAGTCACTTTATCTACAATAAATGTTGCTGGCACACACAAGGCAAATAAGCTGTAATGCAAAGGACTTTTGTACAGCCGCCTTCTTTCTTAATCTAAAATAGGTTATGTAATCGTTGCAGTGGCAGTCTCTGAAGCCGGATCTTCTTCGATGTGTGATGCCTTGAATTTTGTTGAGTTTGAAGCACAGTCACTGCTGTAAAAACTATGCTAACAACTAGTTGCTTGTAGTCTGTATTCATTTATTTACTTGCACTTTGGCTGGCAGACTGTCTCACTCTCTTCGGTGGTCTTTGTTCCTCGACTTTCAGCTGACGCGTTTCTGTGAGATTCTGCAAAACTTGAGATGAGACGTGAAGAATTGGGCTAATGAGTCCTCAAGTGTGAAGCCCTCAATCTATCCCGTGTCGCCTAGTGCGACTAGAATCAAGATGGCAGGCAAGACCGGTTGTGAAGACCAGTCTTTTTATGTCTGAAAAGCCTGTGTCAGCAAGGACTGGTTCAGTCGTCAAATGCAGAGCCACCTTAAGATAAACAAAAATAAAAAAGCTTCAGGATCGTAGGTTTAAGTCCTCGAGTGCCTCGTTCCTAAATACGGGGGCTCCTTATATTCCCAACACTGAAGGCACGTTCAGGTTTTCTATCAAGCAAAGTATTAAACCTGTTTTGTTTTTGTTTGGTTGAATTTTTTTTTCTCTTTTGCAAGGCCCTACTGATATATTCTTTACAGAGCTTTCCCTTTTCCTGCAAAACAATTAATGTATCTATGTTTTAACATTCTCTGGTCTACTTTCACCTGTCCTTAAATTTCTACTCACCAGAGAGCAGCTCCAGTTGCCAGGTTTCCAGTTTCTGCTCTTTGTGGAGCGATTGTGAAATTCTTCGCCGGGATTTGCTGGGTGAGCGAGGAGCTATGTGAAAGGAGCATGTTTTGAATTGCTGTGGTACAGCTGAGTGGCAGAGCTCAACCTTGTGCAAGTGTGAATGTTGCACCGGGCAAAGAAAAGTCTGTGTGGGTCAGGATATGAGATACACAGAGGGGGAGAAACGAGGCCTGCAAGTTGTGGGTAGGGGAATGCATCCTTGTCCTAGCTGAAGGCTTGGTGGAAGGGATAGTGTGCGGACAGATCTGGATGGCTGTTCGGGGGCTTTGAAAACGGGATAATGGCGGCCTTGGGAGAGATGTTGACCCGGACATAGGGGGGCTACAGAGAGGGGCTGTAGGGACCAAGGACTCTGAGATTGAAGCTTGGTTCTTGTTTCTCCAGTGTTTGATTAATTGCCAACCACTGAGGGATCTCACTCCCTTCCGCCTACTCCCCAGCTTTCTTCTCCCCTCCTCCTCTTTTTTTTAATGTTTTGATAATGTTCCTAGAGTCAGCTCTCAGAGGGGGGAGAGATGGTGAGAGAAGGCTGGAAAGGGGCCTCTCCTCTTTCTGAGCCACAGGGGTTTACATCAGAGCAGCAGATGTGGAAAGAGAAAGAGAGAGGGCTGGGCTGGGAAACTATTCTGCCTCATTCCAGCTCGCAGTCTTTCTAAAACACTGTTGCTCCTTTTCTGGGCCTCTTGAATACACGAGTTTAGGCCCTTCATACAATAGGAACTTTGAGCTAGAATCCCAGGGAATGTAAGCACCACTAACTTGAGTTCGTGGTTCCATTTACATAGTTTGCTTTAACAGAAATACTTTCACTGTACACAGTATGCATTTTTTACATAGCCTCCAGTGACACCCTGTAAGGGTTATTGGCAGCAGGACATTAATGTTTACCCTCGCTTCTCAACATTTGAGCTTCAACTTTTGAACTCATAACTTACCCCAGAGAACAAAGGTTCAAAAAAGGAAGGTAGTATTCATTACAATCCTGTCAAATATCCAGTATGATTTTCTCAGGACAAGTTTATATCCTATTTCTCATATTACTGGAGCACATTTGATTTATTTTGAACATGTAAAAAAAGAAACAACAACAAAAACAGATAAAAACAATGAGAATATTCCATTGAAATGAACAATAAACCTGTACAACGAACTCATAAGCGACACAAATTAAATACTACGTGTTCACATAGTGCTCAAAAAAGTTGCAAAAGTAATGCAAAAATAATTGTGTGATCATTTTTCAAGCTCTTACTAAGGAAGATGATCTTTGGTTAGCGATGTGGGATACTATTCACATCTCAGCTTCCTTTTTGTAATATATGTTAGTTGATTAAATGTTAATAGTGAAGTTTATTAGTCACGTAGAGTAGATGGAAATGGATTAGTCACTGTGGTGACCCCTAACGGATGCAGCCAAAAGTGGCAGTAGTAGATTAGTTATGTAGAGTAGGTGTTATGTTGGGTGTCATAAAATGTTAAAAATGTTCAGTCACCTGTGTTTTTACTTCCTCATGTTCAAGGTTAACTATGTGTGATGGCTTTTTTTTTTTATCTCCAGCAGCCAATCTGAGAGAAGGTTTTCCAAATGGTTTGTTTAAAAGTGCTCAAAACTGGTTGTTGCTCCATGTGTCCCACAAGGTTTGGGCTACATGCCTGGTCTTGTTTAAGGAAATATCTGATGCCACTGTTATCGCTGGTATTTATCTGAAGCTCATCAGCATACCGGGCATGTTTGCTGTTCTTCAGTGTAACACTGTCCTCACTTGGGGGAGAAAATGTCTTTATAAAATGTGCATTTTAAATGATCATAATAGTTTTAAGTGAGTGAATGTCTATCATATTTAAGGTTGCCTGCATTATTAAAGCATAGCCTGTATTTTTTACAATGCAGCTTTAAGCAAATACTTTTAAACCCCTTAACTATTAAGTAAAATAATTCCTTATCAGATAAGAATGAAGCTTCCTGACCAAAGAAGAATGAAAGATATTTTAAGTAAGCTTCCACAGAAGACAGAAAAAGAAACACAGACAACTATCAGTCTATAAGAAGAAGTTAGTTGCAGGGAGCACACTATGCATAGTTTGAGACTGAGATAATATGGCTGTCCTTCTCAGGGCCTCTATTGCTCAGGCAAAGATCTGCTGTATTGAGCAGTCAATCTATTGTATTGTTACCTTGCTCTTTAAAAAAAAAAAAAATCCTCCCCAGGACAGGTTTGCCCGGATGGCAATCGTCCTGGGGGCAGGTCATCCTGACCAGTTGGATGTGGTCTCCTGGCTACTCTGGGCGCATGGGGTACTTCTGATTGGGGGCTGGATTGTGGAGGGGAATGTCAGCCATATCTGTGTCCAGGACCAGCGTGTGTGGTGGCATGGTGCACATTAAGCACTGGGACTACCAGGGTGGGCGGGTCAGTGTGGGTGGGTGGTTGGCTGGGCGGCGGCCGGGAGGGCTCCCTGCCCAGGTGGATCACTCTGTCCTCGGTGCTAGGTGGTGTCCTGCTTGCTGTGTTCCGGCAGGGCTGCAGCGAGTGCTGCCAGGTGCTCCCTGGGACCCCCGAATGATGGCTTGTCATTGGGAGTGTGGGCTACAGAGCAAGAGGCAACTGTCATACTAACTCCTGCTGCAAGGTCTGGCTGTCCATGGGTGCTGGTGGGGTCTTGTCCGTCCTGGGGGGGGGGGGTGTTGTCAGGTGGCCTGGATCAGATGTATTCTGCTACACCCCTGCACCAGGCTTGGATGGACGGTGTGACTGTGCCTTTGGGATGCAGGTGCACCTTGAGCCTTTGGCGGCTGGTTTGTGCTCCTTGAGAGCATGCAGGTTTGTTTCTTTGGGGGCTCTTGGCCCCCTTGTGGGCTTTTTGTTTCTCTGGGGTTGTGGTACTTTGGTCTCCGGCTGTTCTCTTGGTCATGGGGTGTCTGCACAACTGGGGGGCCCACAAGTGGCTGCAGAGCGTGTCTGCTGCTCGGAGGCACTACAAGTCAGGGCCTCACATACTCCCCAGAACACTCCGGATTACATCCTTCTTTGGTCCTTTCTCCACCTTTCTTTCCTTTTATCCTTTTTTTTTCTATCACCTCCTTTATCGCTATAACTGTTATCCTAAACTTATATCGATAAGATCAATTTAGCTATGTTTTGCTGAACACATGTTAGTGTTTATTGCTGTCTGTCTTGCAAGATACATATTGTCATTTTTTCATTTCTAAGTTTCCTTGTTTCACTTGTGGTGATTGTCCCCCTCTCGGAGAAGAGGCGAGGCTGATCGGTTGTGTAGCTGATCAAATATACTGTATAAAGAAAAACCTTTGCTGTATGCCAAGCCTGCCGACAGCACATGTTTAGAAAAAAAAATCTCCGAATTGGGCATTTAGTGTTTGGGGCTACTGTTTCTAAATCATCTTGAATCTCATTCGCACACAGACTAAGCTGTAATTTATATGGAAACCTTCATTTTCACGTGTTGGGCTTATTTGTGAACGTGAGCTGGAGGTGCTCTATCATCATGCTTAGGGATTATCTTAAACTGCAGTGTGGAGTGTTTTGATTTGAAGTAATTTGGCTTTCAAGTCTAGAGCCAAGTTTTATCTATGCCTCCACCCACTCCCATTATCAACCACCACCCCTGTGTTATGTCTTTATTTATTTATTTTGATAGGAGCTATATGGTTGTAATGGGACTTTTTTTTACCATAGCTGTAATATTTTTCAGCTCATCAACTACTACTACTACTATTACTTTCGGCTGCTCCCGTTAAGGGTCGCCACAGCGGATCATCCATTTCCATGTCTTCCTGTCCTCTGCATCTTCCTCTGTCACACCAGCCACCTGCATGTCCTCCCTCACCACATCCATATACCTCCTCTTTGGCCTTCCTCTTTCCCTCTTCACTGGCAGCTCCATATTCAGCATCCTTCTCCCAATATACTCAGCATCTCTCCTCCACACATGTCCAAACCATCTCATTCTTGCCTCTCTTGCTTTGTCCCCAACCCGTCCAACCTGAGCTGTCCCTCTAATATAATCGTTCCTAACCCTGTCCTTCTTCATCACTCCCAATGCAAATCTTAGCATCTTCAGCTCTGCCACCTCCAGCTCCATCTCCTGTCTTTTTGTCAGTGCCACTGTCTCCAAACCATATAACATAGCTGGTCTCACCACCATCTTGTAAACCTTCCCTTTAACTCTTGCTGGTACCCTTCTGTGGAAGTGTGGGGGTACACATATAAAACCAACACTGATTTAGTCTTCATTATTAAAAAAAAAAGAGCCATAAGGACAGTAGACAAAGCCAATTACAGAGAACCAACAAACCAACTCTTTATAAAATGAAAAACACTAAAATTCAAAGATCTGGTGGACTTTAAGTCATAAAGTACCCAACAGTGTCCAGTTGAGGGAAAGTAATTATGACAAGTAATTATGTACATTTAAGGACAAATGCAAAACATCATTGTGTCACGACCAAAGGAGTCAATATATGGAACAATTGCAGTGATGAAATGAAAACATGTGAAACAATAATCAAATTTAGAAGACTCTTTAAAAATGATGTGTTGAACAGATATGGGATGGAGATGTGACATCGTGTTTGAGTTGCTCTTGAGTTGTTTAAATGTTTGCTCTGCACTTGCTTTGATTCCTTTGTCCTTGTTCTGTTGAATGAACGATCTTTGTTTGATTTACTAGACGTCATGGTCACTGGTGGTAGATGATTGATTTTTAATTTAAATCAGGCAGTTCATTGTTGAAATATTAAAATAGAAACAGGGAGTAGGACTAGAACAGTTTTAAACTTCCGCCTACTCCTTTTCGAACTGCTGAGAATTGAAACAAATGATGACGATGATGTCGTTTACCGCTTTCCTTCCTCCTCCTGGTGGAGTTGCCTCGGGGGCAGCATGTTGACCCAGTGGTTAGCGCTGTTGCTTCGCAGCAAGAAGGTCCTGGGTTCGAACCCCAGGCCGTCCCAGGTCCTTTCTGTGTGGAGTTTGCATGTCCTCCCCGTGTCCGCGTGGGTTTCCTCTGGGTGCTCCGGTTTCCCCCCACCATCAAAAAGACATGCATGTTAGGGTCGATACTCCTGCCTGTGCCCCTGAGCAAGGCAACAGGAAAAAGAACTGGAGCTGGTGCCTGGGCGCTTCACCACAGCTTCCCACTGCTCCTGTACAATATGATGGGTTGAATGCAGAAAAAAAAATCATTGTTACTGAACAACTGTACAATGACAAAATAAAGCGTCTTCCTTTCTTTCTTTGTGTAACTATGGCTACTCAAGCAAGTAGGAGTTTGCTCACACTTTGAAAATGACAGAATAGGCCTAAAACATTATTTCGTAAACTGTCGTGTTCATACACTGCATGTATGTTTAGGGTTGAGCATCATTCACATCTAAAGCGATACTGGTACCGGTACCTGGGCTTTGGTACCAGTACCCAGTGGTACCTTTTTCAAGTACTTTACTCTCTAATTTTAGTGCTAAACAAGCATGAAACCGCCCAGACCCACAACCACCCCTAGTAAAGACAACAATGTTGTGGAGGCCCACACTCAGAAAGAACAATAGCAAAGTACAGGAGATGATCAGGAAAATATCAGCCGTGGCTTTGGACATGTGCAGTCAGTGCTGATGAGTAATGTAGGTGATTGAAGCAATAAAACCCTCACTGCATACCATAGTGACAGAGAAACCAGTGTTTTCCTGCTCACAGCGTCTTGGCCACCGCACCTACACGTACCAGAATGCATTGTTGTGTAAGCTGTACCGTTGTCAGTGCCTCCATGCTAGTGTTGTGGGATGTTTTTGAGCGACGGCTTCTTTCTTGCCACCCTCCCATACAGGCCACAGATTTATGGGGAGCCCGTGACATGGTTGACTCATGCACATTTACTGCAGTTTCAGCCACTGACCTCTGGAGCTCCTTCAAAAGTGATTGCAGGCTCATCTGTGGCTTTCCTCACCAGCCCACGTCTTGCTCGGACCCTTGGCTCTGAGGGACGGCCTGTCCTACAAAGCGTCCGGGTGGTGTGATACAGCTTCCACTTTCTGACAGCGGATCCGACAGTGTGCCGTGGGACATCCACACACTTGGATATTGTTTTGTATCCCTTTCCCGCCTTCTGCGTTTTCATCCCTTTGTCCCCTTTGTCTTCCTTCTCTGATGGGAGTTCACGCCCGGCTAGGTGCACACCAATTGCGTCCAATTGTGTTTACCAGCGTTTGTTTTTGGGATAATTTGTCGTTTGTGTAAAATTGGAGCTTTCAGGGCACAAGGGGTTGAATACCTGCAAGCGCTGTATTTCAGTTTTGGATTTATTAATGAAAAGTCAGCGAGACATAACATATTTTGGCTTTGGGAACACGCTGTTAAAGCTTATGGGTTGACAAAAATGATATTGTTCAGGAACAGATGTGTGAATATATTTTATAATCCATAAATTAGTGATGACGGTCAAGGGGGTTGAATACTTTTGTGCAGCACTGTACCTAAACATAATTGCAGACCAGGTACTCCACTTCATGGCAGTGGTATTCCCTGATGGCAGTGGTCTCTTCTAGCAGGATATTACACCCTGCCACACTGCACCCATTGTTCGGGAACGGTTTGAGGAACATGATGAAGTGTTCAAGGTGTTGCCCTGGCCTACAAATTCTCCAGATCTCAATCCAATTGACCATCTGTGCTGGACTGACAAGTCCGGTCCACAGTGGCTCCGCCTCGCAACTTACAGGACCTGAAGGATCTGTTTCTAGTGTTTTGGTGCCATATACCACATTACACCTTCAGGGGTCTTGTAGAGGCCATGCCTTGGCGGACTGGTGCGGTTTTGGCAGCACATGGAGGACCAACAGCATATTAGGCATGTGGTCATAATGTTTTGGCTCACAGCCTATGTTTGTATGTGTGTCTCCATTATTATAAATATATATACTTATAAATGTATATTTATTATATTTGAATGCTGCTGGTTTAAGATTTTCATTTTAAGAATCCAAAATGGGAAGTGTCAAAATTGAAATTAGTCTAGTAAAAGAAAGTTTTGCCACTCAGAATGTGCACATCCAGTGAGTGCTGATGGAACTTGACTGAAACTCGAACCGATATGGTGGATATGGAGAAAATGGTCTTTTCCTGTTCAGAGAGCCTGTCCCACAGTTACTACGTGTAACAGGAAGAATTACACAAGAACACAACCCTCTAGACATGCCATTACAGCTGTGATGCCTTTAATACTCTCTCTCTCTCTCTCTCTCTCTCTCTCTCTCTCTCTCTCTCTCTCTCTCTCTCTCTCTCTCTCTCTCGCTCTCGCTCTGTCTAAAAACAGTAGCATACAACCATGGCTCTCCCCCGTCATTGCTACGATTTATTCATTTAATGATGAAACACAAGAACACAGGGTTTCTCGTGGCATGAAAGGACACTTTGTACACAAACACCACCAGTCACTGAAGGCTCTCTGCAGGTCTGCCTACTGGCTCCTCCAGCTCACTGTAGCTCTCTGTACAGTCACTGCAGCGCCCTCTGCCTCCCTATGTTGGATTTCTTTGGCGCTGTATCCAAGTTCTTACAAGTATGGCTATATGTTAGAGTCTTCAGCATTTAAGCACGCCCCGCTTCCGGTGTGGGAAGATGGCGGCGCGAATTCACGTTTGCAGCGGCCTCACCCGGTACCGGTGTGGGAGGATGGTGGTGCGAATGCATGTTCGCAGCGGCCTCACCCAGTGCTGTCCATGCAGTGTCTTTGTCCATGTCTGCTTTTCAAGTTTTGTTGAGAGCTTGGTCTGCCGCGCCCTGTGGGCCCAGGGACCACGGCCCTGCCTGGAGTTCCAACCGAGGCGTAAGCATAGGGCAGTCTGGCAGGACACAGAAGTGGGGCAGGCTAAGCTAACTGCTAGCCCATGCAGACCGGCAGTTCCGATAACACCAAGGGTGGTCTGGCGGCAGCCCCTCGCCTGACGTTGACTGTGGTGTTTTTGGTGTCATCGTGTGGAGTGTGATGAGGTGTGTCGACGGTGTCTGGCTGGGAGAGCTGGCGCTGGATCGGCTGGGGGAGCCTGGTCTGCTGCGTCCAGTGGGCCCAAGGACCACGGCCCCTGCCTGGAGCTGCACCCGAGGAGGACGCACAGGGCAGTCTGGCAGGACACAGAAGCGGGGCAGGCTAAGCTAACTGCTAGCCCATGCAGACCGGTAGTTCCCACAGTCATCCTGGCTGGTGTTCGTTCCCTTGGACAGTTATTTTTTACATTTGCTTGTTTAGTTTGGATATATGCGTCAGTTTGGATATGTGTGTTCTTGAGGTTCTTGTCGTTTTTGGATGTGTTTTTGTCGTTGTGTTTCAATGCTGGGGGGGAGGGGTTGAATGGAAGTACATGAAATGAAATGACAAAAAAAGTGCTCCTGGTTCCTGATTCCAAAACGTGATCCATCAAAGAGGTCTTGCGGAGACATGTAGAGATCCCTTTGCTGTTCAAGAGATGTTGGGTACATCAGCCAAGGATATTGCCATAAATATGGCTGCTGCGCCTTTCCAGAAGACACAGGACTCACCACCTTTTGACCGAAAATCAAAATGGAGGCTTACCTCTCCATTTCTCAGCAGTAGCTTTTAAGTGAGGATTCTGCACGTGGCTATGGCAGTGCAGGACACATAGCAAGGTCTGCCGGACGTTGGGGCTGGGTGATCCTTTTTACTTCCATATCCTCCAATCATGGCTACTTGGAATCGCCGATAGGCTAGCCAATGGCCAGGGACGGCGGGAGTAGGAGGGGTTGGGGGGGGGGAGTTACGTCACAGCACGCCAGTGAAATTCCAGCATGGAAAAACGTAACATCTCGTATTTGGGGAATGTTGCGGGATTAACCCATATGCCAAAAGTGAGCCTGTCTGCGGGCTGTGTAAAAGATGTGAGCCTGTGAAGGACACGCAGACCTCACCATCCCTCCGAGGCTGCAAAGCTGTCAGTCAATTTAAAGTTGCATGAATAAATATTTGATAAAAAAAGTGTGAACTTTTTATTTCAAATATTTAAACATTAAAAGAAAAAAATCTATTTAACATCAATGTCTCCTAGTCAAACGACGGCTCCCTTTTAAAAGTCCGTGTGACTGTGCTTGGTCTGACAATATCACAGCATCCGTTTAACATTATTATCTTTAATATCCATCCATCCATCCATTATCCAACTCAGGGTCGCGGAATGCGGGAGCCTATCCCAGCAGTCACTGGGCGGCAGGCGGGGAGACGCCCTGGACAGACCGCCAGTCCGTCACACCCCGGGGCTCGAACCCAGGACCTTCTTGCTGTGAGGCGACTGCACTAACCACTGCGCCACCGTGCCGCCGCCATCTTTACTATCACAATCCAAATCATATCCATAATGTTAACTACCCTTACTGGGCCCAGAGCGAAGTTTTGGTGAACACTCGTGCAAAAGCCATGGCAAATTGGTTTGTAATTAAGGATTTAAATTCACTAGTTGCAACCTCTCTAAATGCACACTAGATTGTAGAGATTATTCTTTGATAACATCTTCATTTTGATTGTTAGTTAACATCGCATTAATGATGGTGTAGGAAAAACCAGCCGTCGCCCACCCTTTGAATTTTCGATATGTGATCTGTCTACCCAGTCGCATGGACTTTCGATCGTGATACCATCACGATTATGACCTGATTTACGTGATGTGGTCACGAAGGTTAGGGTTAGGGTTAGGGTTAGAGTTGGGTTAGGGTTACGGTTAGAGTTGGGTTAGGGTTAGGGTTAGGGTTCTATCAGATCGTGACCACATCACGTAAATCAGGTCATAATCGTGATGGCTCAAGCCCACCGGGCATGACAGCAGACTTGGAACCTCTGGGACTACTTGATGCAGATATGGATGAAAATCAGTGTAGGGTCCCTTTAACGATGATCCGCATGATCCGCTCTGGTCTGTCGGTCTCGCAGCGTTGCCGGACATCCCCGGTAAACGATCTGATGCGAAATTTCTTTTGGTCATCTTGTTTTGTTTTTAATCCTTGACTCACTTAAGATTAATTATCACTGGTCTACAAAAATATAGTTTTTTTCTTGCATGGACTTTGGAAACTGTTTCTGGCTAATTTTGGGCTGCTGAATCCAAATCTGAGCTCAGATTTGCTCTGTGACGTCATGATTTTGTGCTATCTGCATGCTCCTTACTCAGGATTTTACAAAAGTTGACCATCTAGTCTGGCAATCTTGGTGGGGATAAAAATGACCCCTGTTCATTTCCTAAGTAATCTCGTGCTAGGCTGAGTGTTTATTTACTCATTGTAATCATTTTGGCATCTATCGATCTTCTAATGCAACGGCGTTTTTTTTAACTTCGAGTGTAAAATTGCTGTTTTCTCTAAAATAATGATTTCTCATAGTTCAAAAACCTGATGTGATAGGCAGAAACTAATGCCAGATTTGGATTCAGCACCCAAAAGTTAGCTAGAATCCGATGAAAAACCCCATGCAAGAAAACCTGTGTTGACCAGTGATACAAACTGCTTAAGATGGTTAAAGGTGAAATCTGCAAGCCATGCACACGGAGGCCGTCTGCCCCACTTCTGTTGATGTTTTGGCAGACTTCGTAAACGTTGTTTACTTTGTGACCGCGAATGAGATAAACAGCCACATCACTTTCAGTTCCTTTTGAGACTTTGTGTTGTCTCATTCCTCGGACAAATACACAATGTTGACCCGGTGGACCATATACGTGAGCGGGACGAGGTCTGGGCTGTTGGGCTAAAGACCCAAACTTTTTTCTATAGTCCCCAACCTATTTGTCCTTATCTTTTTTTTCCCCCCTCATGAAAATAACTGCGTGAACATAAATACATTTGTCAAAGTGACATTTGTCATGAAGATGAATTTTTCACATAAAGTCACTGTACAAATAGGTCAGCAGGAGTTGCTATTCTTCTAAGCCATTTCCCTGGGAACATTTTTGCTACTTTAAAGGGATACTTTTGCTCACTGGATGATTTGTGTTTTGATAGTTCTCTCATAAATGAATAAATAATAAATAAATAAAGCCATAAATCATCTCATAAATAAATTAAGTGATAACTAAGCTCACAGCAAGAAGCAAAACAACGCCACCTTATCAGGCTTTTTAACAGCCCCGAGCCAATAAAGGTTATCATAATGATACCGTGTGGGCGGCACGGTGGCGCTGCGGTTAGCACGGTCGCCTCGCTGCGAGAAGGTCATGGGTTCGAGCCCCGGGGTAGTCCAACCCTGGGGGTAGTCCCGGGTCGTCCTCTGTGTGGACTTTGCATGTTCTCCCCGTGTCCGCGTGGGCTTTCTCCGGATGCTCCGGTTTCCTCCCACAGTCCAAAGACATGTAGGTCAGGTGACTCAGCTGTACTAAACTGTCCCTAGGTGTGTTTGTCTGCCCTGTGATGGACTGGCGGCCTGTCCGGGGTGTCTCCCCGCCTGCTGCCCAATGACTGCCGGGATAGGCTCCAGCATCCCGTGACCCCAGTTGGGCTCAGCGGCTTGGATTCTGTATGGATGGCACGCAGTGAAAAACAGAGGCCTTAGGCATACATTGAACGGAACAATAAAACGTGATTGGACGTCTTGTGCACGTCTCACGCCACCAGTGCGGCTGGACTAGATTGCAGGATTGACTACATTCCTCGGCTTCGTCAGCGTCTAAAAAAAAAAAAAACCCCGTCCGGTGTAGATTAGGGGTTAGAGAGCTTCTCTCAACGTATGAGACCCAAAGGCAGCTGTCTGGTGCAGCAATGTGGAGCAAGTCAAGGGCGCGAAAGTGAGTGATAAAAGCTTGATGTTGGGGTTAGAGTCCGCAATAAAGCGGAAGTCGTACATGAGCAGGGAGCAAGACGGAAGGCACTGTCATGACACAGTCTATCCATAACCAATGTGTATGTGTTGTGGCATCTGGGTAGCGTAGCGGTCTATCGCCTACCAACACGGGGATCGCCGGTTCGAATCCCCGTATTACCTCTGGCTTGGGCGTCCCTTAAGGACACAATTGGCCGTGTAATGCCTCCTCTGGTCGGTAGGGGCGCCTGTGCGGGGGGGGGGACTGTGGGGAATAGCGTGATCTTCGCACGTGCTACGTCCCCCTGGCGAAACTCCTCACTGTCAGGGGAAAAGAAGCGGCTGGGGACTCCACACATGTATCGGAGGAGGCATGTGGCAGTCTGCAGCCCTCCATGGATCGGCTTGGAAGAGTGGGGTAAATTGGCTGGATACAATTGGGGATAAAAAGGGGGGACTATATATATATATATATATATATGTGTGTGTGTGTGTGTGTGTGTGTGTGTGTGTCAATGAAGAAAAACAGCAGTGACGCTGGCAGTTTCATTGCAACAATGTCACAGAATGTGTGTTTGAGTCCCGCTTTAGGTAGTCTTCAGTAACCTTAACGGGCCATGGCGGATCACCGAACCTATAGAATGAACAAAGAGTGGGCATCACGTTGAGGCGTTAGAATAAGTTTCTCTTGAATTGAATCTCAGCGTCAGTAAAGGCAGCTGGCGTCGGGAATGTTATAGTGCTTCTCCCCTGAATGGGGCGTGGGGGGTAGGGGTGGGGGTGGGACTGCACGCTAGACTGATTCGTAGCATTGTAGCATTGTGATGAACCGGTATTGTACTAAGTGCTGATTGCTGTAATTTTGGAGCACAATGCAACAGGACAATAAATGGATGCTGGGCGAATGGCGAGCCAATGACCGCTGTCTCGCCATGTGCTGCGTTATCAGGGCTCCTACCGCGCTGTGTAAACCTTCAGATTAGGCTAATTTGGCAGTTTAATTTGGCAGGCGTTAATCCCGCGTGGCGAGTCACCTCATCGCTCGAAGGACACGTTCGCTCTTTGGAACGTAGGCTCGTTACAACGTCGCCAGGCGCCATTTAGAATCGCTGAGAGAGAAACGGAAAGTCACCCATTAATTACTTAAGCATCGAGAAACGCCACTTTGCTGAATCTTCTCGCCCGGCTCTCGACACAGTCAAAAGGTGCAAACGTTCACGCCTTCAAAAACCGTGACGTGTATCCTTCTGAAACATGTAAGGATGCGAACTTGTCACCTTTCGGGGAAAGTCGCCATTTTGAATCCAATGAGTTTTTTTTTATTTGTTGGGGGGCGGGGGGGGGCGTAGGGGGTTCTGGGTCTGCGAGGACGGTCACAGGAACCGAAATGAAAGCCATGGCTTCTGAGCTGAAGAAGCTGCTGGCTTCTGTGTTCGGCACGTGCAGCACACCTGAGAAGAGGGACGACTTAAGAGGGCCATCTGTGGGAGGTCAGTTTTTGACCGCCCCCTGCCTTAAGCCAAGAATCTCTTACAGTAGCATTATCCATCCATCCATTATCCAAACCGCTTATCCTGCTGTCAGGGTCGCGGGGATGCTGGAACCTATCCCACCCTGGACAGGCCGCCAGGCCATCACAGGGCCCACACACACACCTAGGGACAGTTTAGTACGGCCGATTCACCTGACCTACAGGTCTTTGGACTGTGGGAGGAAATCAGGGCATCCGGAGGAAACCCACGCAGACACGGGGAGAACATGCAAACTCCACACAGAGGACGACCCGGGACGACCCCCAAGGTTGGACAGCCCCGGGGCTCGAACCCAGGACCTTCTTGCTGTGAGGCGACCGCGCTAACCACTGCGCCACCGTGCTGCCCATACAGTAGCATTATGATAACCTTAACTGGCTTGGGACTTAAATAGCCTGATACGGTTGAGTTGTTCTGATGTAGCCAACGCCAGCCATCACAAATGGATGTAACGTTAGGTGGTAACCGATTTGCCGACAGTTACAGCATAACTTGAGCTCCTCAGTGAAAGGGCCAATTTAATGTTAACGTTAGCCCCCGATGGTTCCATTTCCTTAATGCTAAGCTAATGTTAGCAAGGGTCTGACGAAGCATTCAGTCTGCAGGAACCACCGACAGTGCCCAGCAGCAGAGGGATCTTATGCAAGCGGAAAGAAGGCACCATGAATATTGCTGCTGTCCTTCAGGCAGCGCTTAGGAGAGCAAGATGGCTACAGCTGAGAAGGAAGAAAGGGCCAGGCTCAAGCACGCTGCAAAATGGAGAAAGTGGGTGCTTGAGACTCTAGTACAGGCCAACAAGAATAAGGACAGTCTCTCTCCCTCCTTCCCTCTCCCCCCCCTCTCTCTCTCTACCAAAATACAACATAAGCTGCATTTTCCATTTGATTTGTCAGTTGTTGTGCATATTGTGTTTTTGTTTTGCTTTGTTTGATGAACTTTATTATATAGTGGATGCAACGCACTTTAATGCATTTTTTGACGCAGCTCTGCACTCTATTGACTGTGTACTTTTTTTTAAATATATATATACACTTCTTTTTTTAAGTGCCCTGAACTGGCATCCCTCTTACATTGCTTTTGTGGCAGTAAGAGTACATGAACTCTAGGGTGAGTTTTTGCCCATATCCTCATGCTACAATCGACCGTAAATCCACATATTAAAGCTGTTATTTCATTTTTTTTCTTCCTGGGTGGGCATACCCCCGGACCCGCCTAGGGGGTTTGCATCAAGTGATTATTTTTCACTTCTGCAGAGATATTATCCCTGCTACATCCGTGCCATTAGTTTGTTGTTTGCTCTGGAAGCATGCAGCTGTAAAGCTGGCACTGATGTGCTATAGGACCCTATAGTCTCACAAATGCAGATGTTTGGTCTATCATTGTTCTTGAAGGCTTAAACATTGCCCCTATGGACTGTGCTGAAGCCCAACGAGGTCATTAAGTATAGTGGTAAGATTCTCCCTACTGCAGCCGTCAGTGTTTTTTTGGGTCTGTACGATTCTAAATGATGCCTGATGTTTTAATGAGGTCTCGGGGAAACAAGACGGGTGAAGCTATCCGAGTTTTTTTCTGACATATCAGTGCCCTAAAATTTTAGCTGCTCATGATATGTATCATTATTTTTTTCTCACAAAATCTTTAATTCGGAAACGTGGGCGGGCATAGAGCTGAATTTAAGGGGCTCATTAAAATGCGCCCACATTATAATTGTAACTTCTCTTTTAAGTGCCCGGCAAACTTCATTGTCTGTACAACTCCAGCCGAGACTACTTTATGGGGCTGGGTGCGTGCGAACATGCACGTGTGTGTTCATGGCTCGGATCATCTCGAGACTGGAGTCGGAATTGGCAAATCTTCTTTACTGGAGGCGCAACTTGTCTGCCTGCAGGATTAAGACGGAGCGAAGTACGGAGAAACAGATAGAGGGGTAAAGTATGGGAGGAGGATAAGAATAAAGAGAGGTAAATGTAAAAAAATAATATATATGGGGGGGGGGGTTGGCCGAGGGAGAGCAATTAAGTGCACCAATTAGCAGTTAGTTGTGTGAAAGCTGCACGTTGTGGGGGTATGGCTTTGCGGCCCAGACAGATTATAAAACCGTGGTAATACCTTAACACATGGCCATTACTCTTGTCTCTCTGCTAGGCATATTTCTTCTCAAGTTATATCTTATCCATGGATCCAGAGTCAGACAGTAGGTATGATGCCTTCTCAGTAGAATTGCAGTAATTAAGTAGGTATTACAGCTCCTGCTTCTGCCATTTGTCGTACTACATATTATTTTGACATTTTTAGAGGCTCTATCTATCTAAACAGGGGTGGTATGCAAAGGTGGTCTCAAGCTGAAATTACTGCCTACGTTAGAGTTTATGCACACATTGATTTCCAGGTTATTGTTGGCTTGTTCTGCCTCTGAGGTTCTCCCTCAGAATTTACGGGCTGTTTTAGATTATATGAGTCGTTCCTGTTCTCCTCTTTGTGGGGCTAATTGTCAAGCAGTAGCAACAGTCCCCACATTGGTTGCCGTTAAGCTCTTGCAGTTCGTGTTTCCACCTCCAGGAGGAGACGTTTGTCTCCTTTCCAAAGCTATCTGAGCCACCGTCATCTCAAGCTTCAGAGCTTTCTCATGCTTGGTTAGTGCACTGCATACCAAGTTTGTATGCCACTAAGGTAATTTGAAAATCATAGGCCAGATAAGATATATCCCCTATTCGGCTACTAAGAAGAAGAAGAATGAATCATTTTTATTTGGAGTTGTGAACCAAAGTTGTTCCTAAAGTCCAATTCAGGTCAGTAATGGTCACTGGCCCATAGTGTCTTTAGCAGTCATTATGGTTAGCCTTAATTATGATACAGTAGTACCTTACAGTCCATACTTGATTCACATTTGTTGCTTAAATCTGATGTTCTGTGTAACTTTCCTGCCGAACCCGTTCCTCACGAATACATTTGACCAGTTGTAGTTCTCTAAAAAGCCTAAACCAGATTGGATATTTGTGACTATGATGTTTACCTTTCACTGTTGTTGAAAACCTTATACTACTACGTGGAGAGAAGTGATGTTGCATTTTTTTTGTGTGTGTGTGTGTGTGCTAGTTTTGCACACAACGAGCTTTATTTAGCATGGCAATGGGGGATGGTGGTGCTACCAAAATGTAATTTAGCAGTATTACAGCACTGTTTTTATAAATTACAAAGGTAAGACTTGTTTAATTGTGAGTTATACACAACAAAAGGTGTTCTCACTCTCAAAAGAAGCCCTCAGAATTCACGTTGAAAGCTTGAAATATAGTGGCATGACGTTTTACAGGAAATTGAGAACAGCCAAAAAGCCAAACTGCTTTTTGTCTAGTTACATCTAGCATAGTCATTTCCCAGAAGCACTTGACAGGAAAAAAAAGCAAAAGATCACAACTAGATGCTGCAGTGTTTAACCCTGTGAGCGCCGCACCATCAAGAAGGGTGGGACCTGTTAGTAACTTGCAAACTACTCTCATATAGACAAAAGGAAAACTATTGTAAAGCAAATCACGGTTATCAAATTGTTAGAAATGTAGCGATGTATTTTGCTCTTATTGCACATCCCTGTGTAAGCATTGCATGCACTTTCACCTTGTACCGTCATGTGTGATTTACGCTTCTTCTCACATTGGATGTCAGTTTTAACTTGCACACTTCAGCTAGACTTTTCTCCTGCAAGAAGATATGGAGTAACCTCTGGAAATGCTGGTTACTCGGGCAGTCCCTCTAAATTTAACTGGAGTATGTGCTATCTTTAGTGTGTCTATGGTGCCCCTGGCTTGTCCTGCCCACAGTCTGTAGTTCAGCCGGTTCAGACAGGCCGCCTGAACTGGAGAGATTGTCTCCCACACCACAGCCGCACTAGCGGCAGCTGCGTTGACTTCCTCCACCTGCGGTTGACTGACTACTGACTGGTTGGGGCCTTCTGGGATAATATGAGAAGGTCTGCCAAATGTGAATGCTTGTGTAGACACGTTTCACGGGGCCCCTGTCCACCTTATACTCCCTATTCATGTTGCCCGGACAACCAACGTCTAGTGTTGAAATGAAATTTGAACTTACCGTCCCGGTCGGTGCACGGCCTCAACTGCGGTAAAAATAAGACCAATTTCTTGGTGCATTGTCAACTCTGCAGTGTATTTCAATAGTCAAAACACTTGGCTTTCATTCAGTCACTGAATATAGCCTCCTGCTACTGTGGAAATGTGTCTTTAAAAACATGACACACTCCAGATCCGTAGTAAGCTTAGATCTCAGTCAGGCACTCAGGTTTGCTAGTGACACCCGCTAAGAATCCTAATTTCTCGTGCCATTTGGAGATACTTTCAATAGTTGTATGATCAATATCTCTGAATGCCCGGGTGCCTATCTGTTCATACCCAATGTAATAGGGAAACCCTAAAACTGATATTGGGTATGTTGTTACACTCATTTCATTATTATTTTTTTGTTTCCCTTTGGCTACCCACGGGTATGAAGAGCTTCCTTTAGAAGAATGTTGCCTGTTTGACTGATCATGTGCCAAGGCCTCCTGGAAATCACAAGCGATAGCTTGAAACATTTTTGCCATATTTTGTCTGTCATCTGACACTGTCCCATTGGCGCTGAAACTATCACGTCGCTTAACGGTACCCAGAAGCAACTCTATCTAAGCATGTCCCATGTTACCTACGGGGCAGCTATGTATAGAGTAAATAAACACAAGTCTGTGCTTCTGACACACCCGAGTTGTCCCGTTGTCGACAGAATATCACTAAGGTATTGGAAATCATCTGCTTTTGAGGTTCTTGTCAGATTTTATCTGCAAATCTTTTGTAAAACAACCATTACAAAGTTTCTTAAAGCAGCTTTCCTCACTTACTGATTGTAAATGAACACAAATAAACGTGTGTAAATATTTATTGTAATAACACTTCAACATAACCATATGACGTTTCACTACATTATTATATTATTATTATTATTATTATTATTTATCAACCCATTCCATTAAAAATGGAATGGATGGATGGATAGTATTTTTTAAATGTTTAAATTAAAAATTATTATTATTATTATTACATGATACGTAATCCAATATATTCAACTTTGAAAATGCAATCTATCTTAATTTGATCAGTTGCATTTTTTTTATAATTCTCTTGCATATGGTCTTTGAGCAAGTTGGAATATGACTTTAAGTGACGGTTGTGAAGCTAGTTTCTCAGAAGCAGGTTGGCTGGAGAGGGGCAGCCGTGTTGGATATCTTTTCTGGGAGGAAGGTTACACCTGGTAGGTGTGCAATGGCAGCACTGCTGCGTGTCTACGTCTCTATTTGGGGAAACTTTGGTGTTCCGTCTCGGAGTTCATTGCTTCTGAGAAAACCCCCTTCTCTCGTTGCAGTTCCAATAATGTCTTCCAGATGACCCGTTGTCCTACTTGGAGGACTGCTTTTTTTCAGTGATCAGAGGAACGTTGGTAATCAATTTGACTCATATGCAAATGCCAGCCCGCGCGCAGCGTTGGGCACAGACACATCAGAATTGGAAAAAGTGGTTCATTACCTGTTTGAACACTCATTTGTGGAAGTGGGTATGTTAAAGCTAACAACCAGATGTGTTGAGGGCTTCATTAGATAGCTTTTTCGGGCTTGATTTTGCACAAAAAAAAAAAGCAAACATTTTTGGAGATAAATTAAAGAAAACTAGTGAAGGGCTCCATTCATGTACCTCGTCATTGCAGACTCAGGCTTAAACAGTTGGCTCTTTCAGGAAAGTACTTTTTCAAAATATGCTTTTGCAAATCAAAATAAAACCCTCCTTAGCACCTTCATCCTTTCATGTCTACACCTGGACATACAGATCTGAAGAAAAATAATAAATGAAAAAAAAAAACCTCAAACCTGGTTGACCTCATACCACGTACTATTTGCTTTGCCCCGTGGTCCAACATTAAGCTAATGTATTCTACAACTCAGCATTCTGAGCTGAAATCATGCTGCTGTGTAAGGTCAGCCTTTGGTTTCTGGACACTCTTTTGCACTTGTGCCTGTTTCTTTCTGAAGCTTGGAATAAGGGTCGAGTTAGCCTTGAAATCACTTCTCTTTCACATTTATTGTATTTTCGGCCACTTCATGCCATGTGTATGCCCATCACAACTAGACTCATGTTTTGATGCACTGCAGGAGCAACTCAGGAACTTAAACTATAACTCAGGAATCAGGAACATTTATTCGTCCTTTCACTTCATGCACTTGTGTACATGAAGTGAGACAAAATATCATTTCTCCCAGCCCGCAGCAGTGCAAGACAAAGACAACCAAAACCTACAAGAACACATATATCCAAACTACAAAAACTACAAAACTACAAAAAAGAAAAAAAAATTCACTGTCCAAGAGAGCGAACGCCAGCCAGGATGTCACCTTCCGGTCTGCATGGGCTAGCAGTTAGCTTAGCCTGCCCCGCTTCCGCGTCCTGTCAGACCGCCCTCAGTGTTTCCTTTTTGGGCACAGCTCCAGGCAGGGTCGTGGTCCTTGGGCCCACTGGAGGCAGCAGACCAGGCTCCCCCAGCTGATCCAACGCCAGCTCTCCCTAGCCAGACACCTTCGACACACCTCCTCGCACTCCACACGACGACACCAAAAACACAGTCAACGCCAGGCGAGGCTGCTGCCAGACCACCCTCAGTATTATGGGAACTGCCGGTCTGCATGGGCTAACAGTTAGCTTAGCCTGCCCCGCCTCCGCATCCTGTCAGACTGGCCTCGGTGTTTCCTCTTCTGGCAGGGCCGCGGTCCCTGGGCCCACAGGACGCAGCAGACCAGGCTCTCCCAGCCGATCCAGCACCAGCTCTCCCAGCCATCAAACGAAGACAAGTTCAGATGCAGACGTGGACAAAGACACTGCATGGACGGTACCGGGTGAGATCACTGCAAACTTGAACTCATGCCGCCATCTTCCCACACCGGAAGTGGAAGGAGACAGGATATTCAATATTGAAGCACAATTAATGGATGCTATAAAAAAGTCTGACGTATGAATTTCTGCATCTCTGAATGTTTGAATTTGAATTGATTGCATGTTTACTCAGGTAGCCTAATGTTTTAAGCATTTGTTATTCCCTTTAAAATAAATGCATTTTGTTGTACATTTTCTTTGGATTATATTAGCTTTCACATTTTATTGTGGATGAGGATGGATTGAGCCTTAGAAAACTGGAATGTTTGATTGCAGACTTTGTAATATAGTGATATTTGAGAAGAAATTGTGACATGTATCGATTCGGCACATTGTGTTGAATCGGGAGTTAGCTAACGATTCCTAGCCCTAGTAATGACTGGAGATGAAGATAATCTCAGTTGTGTAGAGACTTCTTGTGTGGTCTTTGTCCCTCTTAATGTTCCCTATAAAGTCAAAAGGTGAATGAGATTGAGCTGTGGGGGTAGCTGTTTTTAACAATCACATCCTTACATACAGGTATGTAATGGTCTACTAGTATCCAGTAGGCCAAAAATGTTGGCATCAGGCTTTGCCTTAGACCAGTGGTTTTCAAAGTAGGGACTGCCAGGGGGTGCCAGGGCGGCCTCACCAGAGATGAGGGAAAATGTTACAAAAGTAATTTTAAAAAATAAAATCGAATTAATTATGTGTATTATTATAAAATATAATATAATAATATAATAATAAATTATTATAAAATATAATTTATAATGATATATACATTTTATATATTATGTATGTTATATATAAGCCCACCCCTCCCGCTAGCATGTTGTCTCTCAGTCCCAGACAAGAACGAACACACACACACACACACACACACACACACACACACACACACACACACCGATGTTGTTAAACTAAAAATGACAACGCTTATAATGGAAAACAGAAATATCGAAACTAATGGAATGATTAAAGATGTGAAATACAAACGTAATTATTATTGCATTAATAAAGGAAGGAAATATACTCAGAAGTTTATTTATATATTTTTACCATTTGCCTTATTTCCAATGGGTTTTTAAAGACATCTTACAAAAGGGGATTCCTGGCCAGAAGCTAATGCTATTTTGGGGGGCCTTGGCATGGAAAAGTTTGGGAACCTCTGCCTTAGACCATATATTATTGCTTTATTTTTATTTTCTTGTTCAAAAGTGGCTCTTTTTTTAAGTCTAATGCAATTACCATAGATTCAGTTTTACTGTTTTGTTTTTTTTGTTTTTTTTTTACTTTTTTCTCAGTGTTGCTACATTGCAGTGGCAAAATTCAGCCAAATCTGTGTGAATAGGAATATTTTTTTGTTTCCTACTATGCAATGCTCTAGCAACCTTGAATCTTGAATCCTGTTTGTTTGTGAAAACAAAAAGAAAACATAAGTTTCAAACATCCATTTTTAATATGCTGAGTTTTTTCTGTCCAATTTTTACTCTCCTAGCCTCCGGCTCACATTTTGGTTTTCCCATGAATTTATTCATTATGGATAATTCATAATTCCCTGAAATTGCTTTACTTCTCATAAATTAGTCGTGTGCTTAATTTATTCAAATAGAGAATAGGAGACTTGCTCTACTTTTTAACTTAAAAGGGTGTATTGGAAGAAAATCTTTGCTTTTTTGACTTGGTTCGCAATTCATATGAATGAGTAGTTTTCATATATAGATGATAACCTCACATACATTATAAATCAGAAGAATATCTAGAAAGTGACAAGTGTAGTTGTAATGCAGAAAATATGCTTTTGGGACTTTGGAGAAAAAATTTTAGTTGGTGATTGCCCAACATTTTTTTTTTTGTATTATGCTCAAAGGCGGCATGGTGGCCCAGTGGTTAGCGCTGTAACCTCACAGCAAGAAGGTCCTGGGTTCGAACCTTGGGGGGGGTCATCCCAGGTCGTCCTCTGTGTGGAGTTTGCATGTTCTCCCCGTGTCTGTGGTGGGGGTTTTTTCCGGGTGCTCCGGTTTCCCACGCCCTCAAAAGAAACATGCATGTTAGGGTTTATTCATTTAGCCTCTATGCCCCTGAGCAAGGCAATGGGAAAAGAGCTGGACTTGGTCCCTGGGCGCAGCATGATGGCAGCAGCCCACTGCTCCTAGCGACACAGATCACTGCTGTGATGGGTTAATTTGCAGTAAATGAATTCCCCCAAGGGGATTAATAAAGGAAACTTAATAATGTATTTAAAGACTCGTTGCATTAACACGTTTTCGTATGGAGGCTTAGATTGATATGCTGCACTTCAGACATACACTTGTAGATTCTTATTCCTTATTGAAGCACTACTATAAAACGGCTTATTTCTTTCTTGGTCAGTGTTGTGACCCTTTAGTTTATGGTAGAATTGCGGGTAGGTAGAAATTATTTCATCCGTTATTCTCAAGTTCAGCATATCCATTGCCGTGTGTAAAGCGGTTTCTGAATCGTTGTCCTGTACCAACTCCCCCCCAGAAAAAGCCCTAGTCTCTTAGCAAATTTGGTGAGCTATTTTGACCCCTTGTAAGGCATGCCGGCTAAAACTGTGCTTTTGTTTTATCCCAGGCCTCTCTCTGCTGGACCTGACGGAGCAGTTTGCCCCTCCAGAGACTGCCCCGCCCATGCTGGTTAGACTACTGGAAGCTATTGAGAGGAAAGGTGAGCCGGACAAAGTGGACCTCATTAACCACTTTTCACTTTGTTTCTGGTATAAACTCTGATAGTCCTTGTGCGGCCTCGAGTGACAGATGTAATGGCTAATGTTTCACTTCTTTTTTCTTCTCTTGAAAGGTCTGGATAACCCTTCATTATATCGGACATTTACGGCTGGAGGAGGACTGGAAGTCAGACAGTGGTTTGATTGTGGTAAGCAGCTTTTCTGTCAGTAAAGAGTCGATCGAATACGGCCCATAGGCCCATGGGCATCCGGTTGGCTTGGCGGTCTATTCAACTGGCTACCATCACGGAGCCCGCCGGTTCGAATCTCCGCGTTACCTCAGGCTTGGTCGGGCATCCCTACACATACAACTTGCCGTGTCTGCCGGTGGGAAGCTGGATGTGGGTGTGTGTCCTGGCCACTGCACTAGCGCCTCCTCTGGTCAGTCGTTTGTTGGCATTAATGATTAACCTGACCTAACTGTAAGGCTAAAATCATTCAGCATTTAAAAATTAAAAGGCAAATTGGGTAAAAGCGAGTCCTATGAGGTGCTATAATCTGTTCCTGACAATACTCGTGCTTAAATACAGCTCGAGAACGCCTCCTTTCGAATAAAGCCTGGCAAAAATTAACATGTACCATAACTTAAATGATTGATAATTAATATTTTTAGTTGAAAGTGATTGACTATTGAGAGTGCAGGTATTGTAGGTAGTGCCTGAGAGAAAGACTAGAAGCATGGTGGAATGGTTTAAAGATTGGAATAACTGCTGGATAAAGATGAAGGATATTCAAAATAGTTGGTGGATTAAGGGAGAGGTGGTTCGAGGGTATACTAGCATGTGAAATGGTTTCTTCTAAGTCTTTATCTGCCTGTTTGGCTTGTCAAGGTGGTACCTTTTGGATGCTGTTGCTGCTTCCCTTTCATCAGTGGTGGCTGCTAAGATTTTTTTTTGTGAAGCACGTTTTTGTGAAGCACCCTCTAACTCCCAAGTCCATGAATACTGGGATGGCATCCAGCACTTTACATGCGCCCCCGTCCATAGAGTTAGTGGTTGTGTCAGGAAGGGCATCCGGCATAAAATTTTGCCAAATCAGTATGCGGCTTGACAAGACCATACCGGATCAGTCGAGGCTCCATATGGGATTGGCTGAGGCCAGGGATAACAACGGCCACCATTGATGCTGTGCCCTCACAGGGTACCGATGAAAACTGTACAGTCCGCTGTGACAGCCCCCGAGAAACATGGAACAAGCTGAAAGAAGAAGAAGATATATTTGTTGGAATGTCCTGATTTATGCTCAGTAATCCAGGTAAGGAAATCCCAGAAAGTTGAATCAGTTCATCTGGACACAGGGTTTATTGGGAGAAACTTTTCATCACTCATCCAAGTGAATTCATCAGTCTGAACTGACTGCAGGTATCACCACCTTTATAAACAACACATCGTGGCATGTCGACCGAAACCAACGATCGGTTTCATAGGCAAAATTGCCATTACCATTAACTAGAGTTACAAGGACATGTATACTATTCACAGATGATTGGGGAGTAGTTGCAATCACAGCTGGCAACAGATGTACTCTTAGCCTCCCCCCTCTTGGTTCAGGGATGTTCATTCCCTCTTCACATAGGTGGCCTCTGTGGAAAGTGTCTGAGGCAAAGTGGCAGTAGCGTTACAAATGTAATTGTCATGTTGTGTTTAGTGTCCTTATGGCCCGGGGGAAGAAACTCCTTCTGAGTCTCTCAGTGTTGGCCTTGTGGCTATGGAGGCGTCTGCCTGGCTGCAGCGGCTGAAACAGTCTGTTATTGGGGTGATGGGAATCCACTTTTAGCCCTGGTGCTGTAGTGCCTGGTGTAGAAGTCCTGTAGGGAGTTGAGTGTGGACCTGGTGGTACGCTCAGCCGACTACACCGCTCTATGCAGGGGTTTTTGGTCTCGAGAGGAAAAGTTCCCACACCAGGTGGTGATGCACCCTGCCAGGATGCTCTCAATGGCACCAGAGTAAATGGTTTTCTGGACCTGTGGAGGGACACCGATCTTCTTCAGTTGCCTTAGGTGATAAAGATACTGCCTTGCCTTTGTCACCAAAGTGTCTGTGTGAAGTGTCCATGTTAGGTCCTCAGTGATGTGAACACCAGGGTACCTGAAGCTGCTCACCCTCTCTACTGGGACCCCATTGATAGAGAGAGGGGTTGTAGGACTTTCACTGTGTCTCTCTGAAGTCCACAACAAGCTGCTTGATTTTATTTGTGTTCAGGGTGAGGCTGTTGGTCTGGCACCACTGTGACCACTATCAAATATCATTTACGATATGACGCTAGCATATGTGCATGAAGTTTTATTTAACATACATGATTTTGATATGATAATCTCTCTCCGTTGTCGTAGGCATTCGCATTTGACACAGTAGAAAAATACAGGTTTTAAGATTTTTCTTGGCTTTATGGACAAGGGCTTAGCTGGACTTCTGACAGAAGTCAATTATTTGACAGGGAGGAGGACAAAGTAGGACTCAGGTGGTCTAGGAGTGCTTAGAGTGAGTAAGCTGGAATGTTCTGAAAGTGACGACAGTATTTACAATATGTCCACATCACCATCGACAACTGCACTTATCACAAAGTCCAACTGCTTTTCTATCTAAATAAATCTCTCTTTCCCTTTCCGATGCACACCAAAACTTCTGCTGACCAGCAAAGACACGTTGGCTGAATAACGTGACAAAATGTCATTGGGAGGCTGAACTCATGTTCTGAATGGCTAAACGTACCAGCCGTCTTAAGGCTGAGAACACACCAGGAGGACACATGACTGGGAAGATAGAGTGAAGCAGTGCATCACAGGCTTTGTTGAAACATGTCATAATCCATAAATCCATAAATGAATTGAAGTTGCATTCATTGGTTGAGTTAGATTAGATTAGCCAGTGAAGAAGAGAAATGTCCGCTTTGCTGAATTTTCTTTTAGCAAAGGTTCATATGGTCATTTCATTTTAAATCTAAAAGACAACTTCCGGGTGCTGGAAAATTTAAGGAAAATTATAATTTTGTAAGTTTTGGAGAAGTCATTGAAACTGACTAAGGCAGCATCAATTCTGCTGAAGATAGATTAACCAATTAAAAAAAAAACAGATATCAGTGGGGGGGGGGGGCGGCGGCACAGTGGCACAGTGGTTAGCATGGTCACCTCAAAGCAAAAAGGTTCTGGGTTCGAGCCCCGGGGTAGTCCAACCTTGGGGGTCATCCCAGGTCATCCTCTGTGTGGAGTTTGCATGTTCTTCCCGTGTCTGCGTGGGTTTCCTCCGGGGGCTCCGGTTTCCTCCCACCGTCCAAAGACATGTAGGTCAAGTGAATCAGCCGTGCTAAATTGCCCCTAGGTATGAATGAGTGTGTGATGGCCCTGGGTGATGGCCTGGCAGCCTGTCCAGGGTGTGTCCCCGCCTGCCGCCCAGTGACTGCTGGGATAGGCTCCAGCATCCCCGCGACCCTGAGAGCAGGCTAAGTGGTTCGGATGATAAATGGATGGATGGATATCAGTGGGTAGAACCATTGCTGCATTTCTGTTGTGTGTGTGTGTGTGTGTGGACACAACAGTTTTTCTCAGTATGCTAACATGTGCCTCGGTTAGATGGCGTTCATATCGGCTGGCTAGTTTTGTTGTCGATGGTATGCCGGGCAGGTGCAGTTTCAGCAGCGGCTTTAAGTCGACAATTACAAAATATGGTTTACAACAGTATTTTACAGTGGCCTGCATATAGTCATTTCAGTGTCATTTTTGAAAGTAGTTTCTTATGGTCTCCGACTGACCAGAGGAGGCGCTAGCGCAGCAACCAGGACACATACATCCGTCTTTCCACCCGGGACGCCCGACCAAGCCGGAGGTAACACAGGGATTCGAATCCGCGATCCCCGTGTTGGTAGGCAGCGGAATAGACCGCTACACTATCCGGACGCCCCACGGTGTTACTCCCTTTTGTCGTTAGAGGTCGTTGTTGGTCCCCCTTATTGTAGTGGTAGTGGAAATCCTTCATCTTTATGTTGTATAGGCTTGAGAAGTTAGGAAACAATATTGTGCACATCCAGGAAGGTGCACATTGACAGGATGTTCTACATTGTCTATTAAAAAGTATACCGCTGTGGTGCAACTTATATTTATAGAGAAAACAGTCTTTTCTTATTCAGAGAACCCGTCCCACACTTACTTCATGTACCAACAAGCGTTGCACAAGGACGCAACCCGCTAGACCCGCCAGCTGCAGCTGTAATGCTTCTAATATGCCAACAGACTCTTTGTTGAACACAAAGTAGCATAAAACTCGGGGAAAAGCATGTTAGCCATAATTTGCTCCCATTCATTATGGTTCATTTATTTAATCGTGAAACTCATGGAAACACAGAGATTCATGTTCCGTTGGATTTCTGGGACAGTTTGTACTCAAACACCACCAGTCATTGAAGACTCTAGCCAGCTCCAGCTACTCACTGCTCCCACTCGCTGTAGCTGTATGTGCAGCCAGGTAATGGCAGACTCTGCCTCCCTTTGTTGGATTTCTTTGGCGCTCTATTCTGGTTCATACAAGTATGGACTGAGTAAAGCTTTCTCATCTCATCTCATCATCAGCCGCTTCGGGGCGGGTCGCGGTGGCAGCAAGCTAAGTAGGGCACTCCAGACGTCCCTCTCCCCTGCAACGCCCTCCAGCTCATCCTGGGGAATTCCAAGACGTTCGCAGGCCAGATTGGACATATAGTCCCTCCAGCAAGCTCTGGATCTACCCCGGGGTCTCCTCCCAGTTGGACGTACCCGGAAAATCTCCAAAGGAAGACGCCCTGGAGGCATCCTAATCAGATGCCTGAACCACCTCAACTGGCTCCTCTCGATGTCAAGGAGCAACGGCTCTACTCTGAGCTCCTCACCCTATCTCTACGGCTGAGCCCAGACACCCTACGGAGGAAACTCATTTCAGCCACTTGTATCCCGAAAGTATATAAGGAAAGCTGTATTTTTCCAAAATATCAGAGTCATCACAAAGGTCTTCAGTGGAGACACGCTGAGATCATCTTGCTGTCCATAGGATTCCAAGTACAACTTCTCAGTGTATTGCCATAAATTTGGATGCTGTGCTTTTCCAGAGGAGACACAGGACTGCCCCCTGTAATCCCCACTGACCAAGAATCAAAATCAAAACCTAAGTAGCCATTTCTCAACAGTACTTCTTCCGCCACACTGTGACATCAGGAAAACATCATTGGACCACGGAAGTAAGCAAGGTTTCTACAGGTTGCTACAGCAATACAGAAAACACTGGAAAGTCTACTGGACGTTAGAGGCATAGAAACCCTATGACTAATAAATGCAGATATAGTTGAAAATCGGTTTAGGGGTCCTTTAATTGCTATTCCAGCATGCAGCATTCAGTACATACTCTTACGTGCTAGTAGGCTGTTTTGAACACAACCTAACTGACCAGAAGTTATGTTGTATTACGATACCATCTGGCAACATTCCGTAGCTGGAATGTAACGCCAACACTTCTTTGATTGGTAATCAACACATCAGGCATGTTGGTACACACATTTCTCCATTCAACCAAACTGACAAGAGTTTGTGCCGGTGCAATAATCTATGCTTTCATTGTGCATTGACTACATAATGGTATGGGCAGTGCTCAGGTTTTACCAAAAGTTGCAGCACGGTGGCCCAATGGTTAGTGCTGTTGCCTCACCGCAAGAAGGACCTGGGCTTGATCCCCAGGCCGCCCCAATCTTTTTCCATATGGTGTTTGCATGTTCTCCCGTGTTAGCGTGCGTTTCCTCCGGGTGCTCGGGTTTCCTCCCACCATCAAAAAGACATGCAACTGGTTAATACTCCTGGCTTTGCCCCTGACCAAGGCAATAGGAAAAATAAAACTGGAGTTGGTCACCGGGCGCTACACTGTGGTTGCCCACTGCTCCAAGCATAGGATGGGTTAAATGCAGAAAAGGAATTTCGTTGTATGTGTGTACAATGACAAATAATAAAGTGCCTACGTCTTGCTCCATGCCATCAGGAAAACCACCCATTATGAGAAGTTGAATATGTAAACACAAGAGTAGTATCCTCTAATTACCCATTTCCAGCTCAACACTATTTTCCAAAATTAATCAGCCATGTAGAGATCTGTTGGCAGAAAAAAAAGCCAAAACAACAGAAATCAACAAATAGGATCCTATATCCTTTAAAATTTATCATATATAGATTGCTTATGGCATGAAACAGGCTCGTACTGTCTCACAAAGAATTTACTTGAGTCACTGGATTATTTTGCTCCTTATTTGTTGAGCACTTTCCCTACCGTTGAGTGTTTAACAAAGTTTTATATATACTATATATACACACACACACACACACACACACACATACATACATACATACATACATACATACATACATACATACATACATACATACATACATATATATAATTGGAATTATATAATGAAATTAAATATAAAAATAAGAAATTTGTCAAAATTATAAATCATTGATAATAATAATAATAGTTTAATAATAAGAATTACAATTAAAGGAAATTAAATTGAAAATTAAAAAATAGATTTTATTTCTAAAATATTATAAAATATAATATAATATTAATTTATATATCATATTATGTGTATTATATATTTAATGATATATTGTCTTTTTATTTTCTATGGAATGCCCACCAGTGCAATAAATAACAGTCAAAGAAAACTAAGAAGAGTGCATTCAGTAGAGTGCAGAGCCCCCGCCAGGCATATCTGCCCTTCTCCGGTGCTTGGACTTGGCAACAAACCATCCCTTTTTTCGCCTGGTGGGAGAAGGGGAAATACGGAGACCCTCCTGCGTATCTCCCCTTTTCCGGTACTCGGACATAGGTGAAAATGCAGCTGAGGAGTTTGCACACAATTGCTGTATGAAACTGCTCCTTCACGTTGAAAGGAGCCAGTTTAGGTGGTTCGGGCATCTGATTAGGATGCCTCCTGGGCGCCTTCCTTTGGAGGTTTTCCAGGCACGCCCAACTGGGAGGAGACCCCGGTGGTAGACCCAGAACTCGCTGGAGGGACTACATGTCCAATCTGGCCTAGGAACGCCTTGGGATCCCCCAGGAGGAGCTGGAGGAGGGCGTTGCTGGGGAGAGGGACGTCCGGAGGGCCCTACTTAGCTTGCTGCCACCATGACCCGACCCCGGAGGAGCGGCTGGCGATGAGAGATGCGGTATTAAACATGTTTTGTCAAATGTTTTGAATCACCGCAACCACGAGAGGTCCTTGATCATACCGTCAAAACTGTGCACCAATAAAAAAATTGACAAAAAATTGGCTGATAGGTCCGATAGTGCGAGAGATTAGCCACAGATAGCTACACACAACAAACATGCACAGGAGACCAAACCCGTATCTGGTGGGGGATACTGATGGGATAATGGGGATAATGACTCTCCAGGTTACTCAAAATTTAGCTTAATGAAGATATTAAAGAGAAATCCTTGAACTTGTTTGTTGGTTTATTGTTCACTTTTAAGATTTCCTGGCCAGTATTTGCTCGTTTCATGTTTTCGGTAGACACACATTTTACCTCCAACCCACGTGCATGCACGTGCATGTATAAGTGCATGCATAGCTTTAGTTCAGCGTAGGTGTGCTTTCATGTGCATGTTTACACGTGTATGTATGTATGTTTGAACCTACATACAGGAAAGTAAATAGATGGGGTTTTCTCTGCGTGGGCCTACATCAAGTAATCAAAGCCTGGTGTTTCGCTTGTCAAAAGCCACATGTACTGTACTCTGTGTTTGTGCGTCTTGCAGATACTGCTTCAGCAGAACTGGACCGGCTGGAGCTGACGGTCCTCTGTGATGGCCTGCGCAGATACCTGCTGGACCTCCCTCAGCCTGTCATCCCCACTGCCGTCCATGCTCAGATGGTCCACACCGTCCAAGGTAAGAGCGGATTCCCTACCAATCGCAGGCGGCCCGTCTTATTTCCCTCACTGAAGCGTGAGATGAGCCCCAAGTGCTTATATCTCGTCATCCTTACCTGAAGTTCTTAAGGTTATCAACTGGTGATGTCAGCCGGGTCATACGCGGTCCGTTAGCCACTGATATATTCTGTAGAACTGCTTTTGCCACTTCAGCCTTGTCTTTGGACACTGACAAAATGACCAGAGTAACGGCATCTGTCCCACGCACCAGATGCCATTACTCTGGTCATAAATGAATTGATTCAGATCTCTTCGGCGTCAAAATTTGAATCGTGACCGACGCATGGCTTCACCTCAGTTCAAAGGTACACTGTGTCGAGTTAATGATTGACCTGAAACAGAGCTACTAACCCGATCTACCCCCGGCCTGCCGTTGAGCACCCCATACCTTTGAACGCAAACTGACAAAAACCTAGTACTAGTGTCAACAGCCCCCTATTGGCCCTCCTAGAAGATACTCGTCTACTGGTTTTCTCTTGCCTGCTCTCTCTCTCTCTCTCTCTCTCTCTCTCTCTCTCTCTCTCACTTTAAGCCACTTTATTCGCTGTGTTTTATTTCCTCTGACTTGCTTCTTTCTGATTCTTGCTTTTCTCTTTTTTCCACACACACACACACAGGATAAGATAAATTCATACTCCGCCCACTCGGTTGTCTTCTTAAACTGTTACACTGCCAGAAACAGGATATCTGTGGTTCATAAGAATTAAAACAAGCATGAACATTTCTCTTGCACCTCTGAGTCAGCCAATCACCTGCCAGTGTACCTTACACTCATTGTCAACCACACAAACTCACTGTGGTTTCAAACTCTTCTGCACACGCTGAATTTTTTCCATCTACTCTTAGCCAACAGTAACATGCACATTAATACCGTACTTCTTTCGCACTGATGGGGTGTTATGTAAGAACTGCGCTCCTTTCCTGTGCAAAAGGCATATTTAGAATAATTGCATGTCATCTTTCTTTATTTGTGTGTTATCGCCATCTCTCTCAACAGAGGTGGTGAATCCTGAGGAGTGCGCCCAGCTTCTTCGTCACACGGCGAGCTCCCCCAACCTACCTGCCCAATACTGGCTCACTCTCCATTGCCTGCTCAGGCATTTCTCTAGGGTGTGCCATAACGGCTCCAAGAACCTGCTCACCGCCAGAACCTTGGGCGAGATTTTCAGCCCTGTATTTTTCAGACAACAGGCTGCCAGGTGGGTGTCAATGCAGCACTGTCTGCCGAGGGACCGTGCCACACTGACACATGGTTTGGCCTTTCAGAAATACCCACTCGGGCAGCAGACTCAGGCATACATGCTCAATCATGCACAGCTGTGAGACAGTGACTCTTAAACAAGCAGACACGCAGACACTGATACTCAGGCGAGCGTTCACGTGTGCACACAGAGCTGCCGGGATGCATGCTGTCAGACACCCATGCATGTTAGCAGTTCAACGATTTAAGTTGGAGCATCTCCATTGCTAGCTGTGTTGTGCGATTAAAGCGGCAAGGCTTGCATTTGCTATCAGTGTGGGATCAGCGTAGGATAACCAGAGCAGGAGGGACAGTCATCCATGCTGGTAAAAAAAAACAAAAAAAAACTGACTTGAGCTTATCTTTTTCTACAGCTGTGAGCCTACCCTGGATGTTCACTGCAAGATCATCGAGATCCTGGTGACAAGCGAATGGAGTGAAAGTCAGGCGGCTGCAGAACGACCGGGATTCCACTCCTACCTAAAACGAGCGTGGGCGGGCAACATGACGGCTGGTTGTTAAACTTTATATTCTGTCAAAGATAAATACCCAGTTCAGATATTAATGCATTGCATATGTTAGCATGTCTGTTAGGAAACGACTAACACCAAAATGAACATTTTAATAACTTTTAATACTATTTTTCAAACAATGTGAAATGGCCGCTGTCCAACGTCCAACCAGACATGTTGGCGATAATCAAAAATCAAGTTTAGACTATTTTTCTGCACTGGAGGACGCTCGTGTGTTTCTAGGACAGAACAATGAACTTCCCGAGGGAAATGACGCGACCAACACACGTCATAAATAGTGGCATGACGCGCACGACCACGCACAAATTACAAGCAGACATTTTGACCGCTCATGGTCGTTTTTGGTAGTTCTTAATCATCACTTCTTTTTTTGTGTGCAATTGATCTAAAACTAATTTTAATGCAAATATAGGCAATTTTAGGAGCATTCAGGGAGAGGCAGGTCTGTATCTTTTTTTTTTTTTTTACCAAGTTCTTAAAACTTCGAAAATCCAAAACTGTCAAAATGGCCGGCTTGGTCATTCTAGTGTTAAAAACTTCATTTTTTTTTCTTTCTAAACAACGTTTTTCTACTTATAGCACAAAAAGTTCGTGTTTTCTTCGTATATTCCAAATTGCTCCAGCATAGTTATTAAATTGTGTAGAGTAGCATACACCTACACTTAAAAGTTAGAAAGTTCATATTCTTCTGACAAAAGTGTGAGTGTTGGTGAGATTCATACCAACACTGAACACGTTTCCATGCACACTAATAAACCGATCAGTATGTGATTTCTGGAGCTCCCTGGTTACTCAAGTAGTCATGTAAACAGTGTAAACTACTAATAAGACACGTTAGCCCCCTAGCTAACGGGTCTGACCCTTTAGCCGAGCGGTTAGTGACGTCGCCTTGTGGTGCAGTACACCCCGTATCGAATCCCGCACCGGGCAAGAACATAACCGGTTACATTGGTGGCAGCGGGGGGGATCCGGAAGTGTGCAGATCCTCAGAAGTCTCTTCGGAGCGCGGGAATAACAGCGCGAGGGCGCGCTTCCGGGGAGGGTGACGACTGTAAACTACTAATAAAACACGTTAGCCCCTAGCTAACGGGTCCCGCACCGGGCAAGAAAATAACCGGTTACAACAGCATAAACCGATCTGCTTTACCGGATAACAGCCATTATCGGATTATGAGAAATCAGGTAAACACGCCTCGTTTTTGCCCAATAATCCGTTTATTCGGCGCATGTATACAGCTTAATCTGGCTTCGTTCGTTTTATCACATCTGCGCATGTGTAAATATGTCAAAGCGGATGTAGTTAAAAACACAAGAAGAAGAACGCGAGCGGAAGCAGCGTGAACATGGCGAGCAGCGGCGGGAGGCAGCATTGTTGGAGCGACGTGGGGACAAACTTCGTGTTAAAATGAAGTTTGTCCCCATGGTGAAGTCCTCTCTCCATTCTGCGTCTGAGAGTTCCTCCAGCACCGCTCTCTCCCACCAGTCCTTGCTCCCAATGCGCATCCAGCCGGAACGGGGTTTTGGCGGCGGTGCTGCCAAGACCAAAAGCGGATGCTTGCTGTAAAAGAGCTGGTCGTCGTTTGCGGCAAGGCGAAGAAGGAGAGTCCTGCTAAGCTTTCGCACGTGCAACAACTCCCACACGAGCACAGCCCTGACCGGCACCAACGCTATGCCGGGCGACGCCATCTTGTCAACAGGAAGTTTGAGTTTTACGTCACGTCCTTGTGGAAGAAGTCCAACTATTGGCTGACTCATGTAAACGAGTTTTGGTTTTTTTCCCGATATCGCATTACTGAAGTGCATGCAAACGCGTTAACTGGGATTATTACCATTACCTGGTTATTCCCAGTTATCGGATTATTGTGATCATGTAAACAGGTTCACTTTTTGTCAGAAGACTTATAAAATAATTTTATAATATTTCATAATATTTGGTTTTATATAATATATTATTATAAATATATAATATAATATAATATATATAATTAAAATATAATATAATATATATAATTAAAATATAATATCATTATATAATATAAAATAATTATATCATGTAAGATCATTATAAATTGTATAATATTAGAAAACAGAAGAATGTAAATAAAGTCTGTGGTATGTGTGAATAGATGACGCTGATTAAATAATGATGCTATAGACCGTAGCTAGCTTTACTTGGAGCTGTGTTAAGACCTAGTCAGTCTTGAAGGACGGTCTGCAGAGGCTGCACTCATTGCAGTTCTGAGATGACCCCGTCAGATGGTCTTAGTTTACTGCTGCAGTTCTTCCAGGATTTGAGCATTTGGAATACCTGATCTCATGTGTAGGTGCTGGTAGGCCTGTCGCTCCTGTGCCCCCTTTGCTTTTAGCTAGAGACGTGGTGTAGAAAACAGGGATTTTGGGCAATGGAAACCAAAAAAAGAGGAGTGTGATTATCAGCCTTTTTTTGTTGTTGTAATATTTTGTTTGCTTGCCTGTCGATCTGCAGATTGTTAAAATCCCGGTTGCAATCACAGTTTCTCTCCCCCAGTGACATCTCTTCATGTGTAACGTTATTAATGGGCGACATATGAAGCAGGTATTGGTACACAGGTTTTATAAGCTGCAGGCTCCACGGGCTTTGCCAGCCTCTTAATGTACGAGTTCAGAGGCTTGCGTGGCACAGTTTTGTTTTCATAAAGGTAGTTAAGAAACACGGTTTTTTGGCCGGTCCAGACGCCCAGCTCTAGCTGGGGCTGTTAAAACATTTTATTACCTTAGGCTATTTATAATGTTCCCTTGCATGGGGCAGTCTCAGCTGACAGTGATTTTCACCTGCAGGCGGATTTGCACGACGGGGATGGATGGCTGCATGGATGGATGGATGAATAAACTGATGGATTATGTATTGATAGATAGATGGATGCATCGGCTGCAAGGGCGAGACCCAAACCCAAAATTAAAAGCTTGTGTTTGGGTTTTCTGCCCCAGTAGATGGGAAAATTTGTTCAACTCTGGTCCCCTCGCACACTGTGCTGAGGGCTGAGACTGCTAGAGATGCAAAGAGAAACAAAGAGAGGGAAATACATTTGAAGCACAAGCCTTTTTGGATGTACATATAATGCACATGTGTATTTCTATGAATGAGAGTGCATGTGTGTGTGTGTGTGTGTCTACGGGCGGTTGCGCGCCTCCTCCCAGCTACCGGGTGCCTATTTTAAGTAAGCGACAAAGGGCCCACTTGGATTTGGTTGGCAACAAGGTTCGCCCGCTCCACAGAGCTCCTCTTGTTAACTGGTGGCTGCCTCTAATTTCTACCCCCACCCCACATACCCCGTCCTCCCTCCCTTCAAGTTCTCCACATGCCCCCCCCCCTCCCTCCCTTGCCTAAAAGTACCAAGCTCAGCAAATATTTGAAACTTTGCAAGTTAATCATGAGACCGAACACCCCCTACCCCCTTCCATTACAAACGGAGAGGGGAGAAGTCAGGGGGTGAGCGAGAGACCGAGCGACGGCTGGCACAAAGGACAGGTTCCAGAGTGGGCCGCGGTGACACCGGGGTGACCGCTGCTGATCATTAACCAGCTGCCCCCTTGCGAGTGGGCCTCAGCATAGCAGGCCTCCGAGAGAGAGAGAGAGAGAGAGAGCGAGAGAGAGAGCGAGAGAGAGAGAGAGAGAGAGAGAGAGAGAGAGAGGCCCAACCTTTCTCCACGCTCACGCCACTCTTCAGATCAGGAGCTGGTCCGGCAGCGGAGGCAGTCGCATGTGGCACCTGCTCCACAGCAAGCGGATTACCTGGATTTGATCAGGAGCGGTGCGCCGTCGTCAGCGTGTAGCACTTAGCGAGGAAGGATCCGGCTTCTCTGTGGCTTAAGCTACGGAATGGAGCTTTACAGGAGGACTTGAAATCAGCTTTTTTTTTTTTTGGTGGGGGTGGGGGTGGGGGGGGATTAAACGCATTTTTGGAAGAATGAAAAAAGCCTTTTAAAGGAGAGATTGGGAGTTTACCGAAACATGCACAACTTGCAACGTAAGTGGATTTTGCCTACGTAGCCGTGAGAGTCTTACGGCGGCGGAGGGAAGTTTGCTTCCGCCGGTGCTGATGGAAATAGTCACACAGATGGATCTGATGGATGCTATTTTTTTTCCCTTTTATTTCCTTTTTTTTTTTAATCGGGCTTTATAATAGACGAGCGTGACAGGTTTCGGTTTTCTGACGCTTCTAGCAGGTTCTGTGATATGGCTGGTTTTGTCTAGGGCATTCTCTCGATTGGCGTTGCTGTTATGCAACGAGGAGCGATGTTTCAGACCCTCTATATCATTTACATTGCGTTGCTGTGCTTAATTGGGCATGCTGATTAATCTGGGAGGCGGTTCAGTTCAGTATTCTATCGCTCCTGTGGAAAAGGGCTAATGAATATCACCGAATTACCGAACATCACATTGAAATTAGGACGAGGGCTTGGCTGGTATAGTGTAGTAGATATGCGGTGCCGGTCTACCGTGCCCACATGGTCATTCAGATTACAGGCTCAGCGAGCATTCAGACAGAATTACTTGTAAATCTTGATAAAAATGTTTCTTTTTGGGGGGGGGGGGTTCATCCCTTACAAACTGAGAATGGACAGAACCAGGCCAGCTACCCTTCCACATTCAAACCCCAGGATGAAAATGACAACATTACTCTCATCTCATTTAAAGCTTACCAAGAACCCGGTCTATTTTAGTGCCCCTCGGCCTCCCAGAGATAGCTTCCTGGATTGCCCTGAATGTCGTACTATGGGATTACGGGTGTATTTTGGAGCTGGTGGTGCCACTAACCAGGTGAAGCATTAGAGCGTCGCTGTCTACGTGCTGCTGCAGCATAGCTGGGTTTGTCTGTGTGCCAACAGTGGGATGGACTAACCCTTTGCACGACACACACACGCACAGGGAGGAGGAGGAGGAGGAGGAGGAGGAGGAGGAGGAGGAGGGGCTGAACAACCTGCAGAGAGCGAGTGGCCAAGCTAGGGAGAGGGGATGACGGAGACGAGAATGAAAAGGGCTGCGGGTCCTTTTCTCCCCCTGCACTAGTCCGGAGACATTGCGCAGTCGCCTTCGTACGCGTGGACGTCTACTAGGACAGCATGTCGGATGCTAAACAAGAACCTTCAGCTGTTTCGAGCCTGTGTGGTTTCTTGCACATGGCCTTTGGTCGCAGATTGAAGTAGAGAGGTAGATAGCAATGGGCTTTCAAAATGACCTCGTCCATCTCAGGAAATGAAAGATGCAGGAGTGGTTTGTGACATACCCCCCGCGTGATTGGTTGTGGTAAGTGATGTAACATGTTACTGAGCAGTTTGTCCTCAATGGCTCCTCAGATGGGCTGTAAGGTGGTTATACCCTACATCTTGCTTGCCTCTTTATGACGGATATATGTTAGAATCGGTGAAATGTGCAGTCGGGTTCTTGTTAGAAAAAAAGGAGCATGTGACGCGAGGTACTCGGACAAGCTTGCAGGGCACAAGCAGACTACCCGTGCTTTCTTTCTGCGCTCATCAGGGGGTAAAGATGGATTTTGAGACTGAATGCTGTAAAAAAAGAAAAAAAAATTAGAAATCCTGAACGTCATCGCAGCTGTGGTTTTGCGGCCGAGTAGCCGATAACTGCGAGTGTGTGTGTGTGTGCAACATTCTGCAAAAGTCCACTGCAGCAGAAAGCGTGCTGATGCGGAGGGGGTGACTGAAGAGAGCCCAGACCGGTGGGTGACACCAGTCCGGTGTGTTAGTTTTGCTGCTGCTAGCTCTGCTGCAACACCCGAGAGCTCGTGTGCGAGCCGGCCTCAGCACATTTAGCCTGCTGAACTGACGCTATCCCCAATTTCTTCTTTGAAGGCGATAAGCGTCTTATTGTGACGATATCTGTGATCCGTGGTAGTTTATTTGTCCATTGTCATGGCCGGTGTCCTCATAGAGTTATTTATTTTCATTTGTCTCTTGCAGTCGTTTTTAGGTAATGCCTGTGTGAGGGTAATTTATTTGTCTTCACCTCTAGAGAGCCTCCAGGTTTAATTTATAATGGTGCTGCATGTTTTGATTACGTCTTTTGGAAAGACATTAATCCCTTGGTGTGATTGTGCTCTCTTGAGGGGCTCCGTTCCTCGGTGTGATTTACGATAAGGCCGCATCCCTTCACTTGCAGCCGGTTATTTATAGAGACTGTTTGTTTTCCTGTTTCTCATCTGTTCTTCCCACCTCAAGCTTCAGAGCCTCGTCGTTACAGGGAAACATAATTTTGGCTCATTTCAGTGTAGGACGGAAGGATGACTGAGTGCGCTCTAGTAGAGCGTGTTTGACTATATTGCTGCATGACTGTTGAAATTACTTCCGTTTTTTTTTTTTTTTTTGTTTCTAGAGAGACACGTTGAAATTTTTAGTGCCTTCAAAGTCCAATTTTTGTCCAAGCAAATGCAATTTTGTCACTATTCTAGGATTCATTTCACGGTGTTGCTGACTTTTTTTCCCTCACTATCCGCACAGAAGAAGCATCAAATTCAATCAGTTAATCATCAGCATAGTTTTATAAGTTTGACTTGAGCGTGCATCAGATTTTATTGCGGTAGCTATTTATAAACAGCTTTGTGTCTTGTTGTCACAGCCCTACCTCCAAAGCCACCCAAGCCCACATCTGTGAATAACAACGGTATAAACAACAACATGGCTCTGCAAGATGCCGAATGGTACTGGGGAGATATCTCGAGAGAGGAAGTCAACGAGAAGCTGAGAGACACCGCGGACGGTACGTTCTTGGTGCGAGACGCCTCGACAAAGATGCACGGGGACTATACTCTCACTCTGAGGTAAGTTCTCACCACCTCCCACTCTTGATATTTCAAGTGTCATTGTCATCCGGCTGGTTGAACATGCATTGAACTGGATTTTTTCGTTAATTCTACAGGAAAGGAGGCAACAATAAGCTCATCAAAATATTCCATCGGGATGGAAAGTATGGTTTTTCAGACCCACTGACCTTCAACTCTGTTGTGGAGCTCATCAACCACTATCGCAACGAGTCACTGGCTCAGTACAACCCTAAGCTAGATGTCAAACTCCAGTATCCTGTCTCCAAACACCAGCAGGTAAGTCGCTGGCTCAAACCAGACACATATGACGCTATACAAGTTTTAATCACAAACAAAAAAAAAACCCTCCGTTGATTTTAAATCTTTCCTCAGGATCAGGTGGTGAAGGAGGACAACATTGAAGCTGTGGGGAAGAAGCTATGTGAATACCATCAGCAGTACCATGAGAAGAATAAGGAGTATGACCGTCTTTACGAGGAGTACACCAGAACATCACAAGTGAGTTCCAGCCACAACAGTGTCACATCAGCCAGTGTGCTGCTGCAGACCCGCTTCACAATGTTGAGCTGAGGTTCGCTAATGCCGCCGATTTTCCTTTCAGGAAATCCAAATGAAAAGAACAGCTATAGAGGCGTTCAACGAAACGATTAAGATATTTGAAGAGCAATGCCAAACACAAGAGCGGTACAGCAAGGAGTACATTGAAAAGTTCAGGAGAGAAGGCAATGACAAGGAGATCCAGAGGTATAGTCGTACACCTTGTTTTACCCTCATAATTTGGAGAGAAAACAAATTCCGGATCATACGTAATCATGCATGACTCGCTGTTCTTCAGGATCATGGGCAACTACGAGAAGCTGAAGTCCAGGATAAGTGAGATTGTGGACAGCAAGCGTCGGCTGGAAGAAGATCTCAAGAAACAAGCGGCAGACTACAGAGAGATCGACAAAAGGATGAACAGCATCAAGCCTGACCTCATCCAGCTCCGGAAGACGAGAGATCAATATCTCATGTATGTTTCGTACACCAGCTATGTCCCAGCTAGCATTGCCGCGTCCCCCACTGGGATACGATGAGAATGGGTCGTTCCTGTTTCTAATGGGTCAACCACAATTTTCTGTTCTAGGTGGCTCACCCAGAAGGGCGTTCGGCAGAAGAAACTTAACGAGTGGCTTGGGATAAAAAACGAGAACACAGAAGAGTAAGTGTTTGGGACGAGTCAAACGGCGGTTGATCGATAAGAGCACCGTAGCACGCAAATGATGCGAGGGCTTGTTTTCATACTTTGTGTTGTGTCCCCAATCTATTTTTAGTCAATATTCTATGGTAGAAGATGACGAAGACCTTCCTCATCACGATGAGCGATCCTGGAAACTGGGTAACATTAATCGACTCCAGGCCGAGGCTCTCCTCCGGGGCAAGCGAAATGGAACATTCCTGGTTCGAGACAGCAGCAAAGCGGGATGCTACGCCTGCAGCGTTGTGTATGCATCTATTCATTGTCATGATGGTTAGCTAAGCTGTGGGAGATGTTGTGTGGCTGTAGGAGACTAGCCTTGGCACATAGAATAAACAGTCGTGATAGGTTTTTTTAGACAAAGAAAAGTATGACTTATGTCCTTTTTCTTTACTTTTTACAGTGTGGACGGTGAAGTGAAGCACTGCGTCATCAACAAGACACCCTCAGGGTACGGGTTTGCCGAGCCGTACAACCTGTACAGTTCACTAAAAGAACTAGTACTTCACTACCAGCACACGTCTTTGGTTCAGCACAACGACTCCTTGAATGTCACGCTAGCGTACCCCGTCTATGCTCAGGAGAGACGATAAGGACCCAGACCCAGACAGGTGGACGGGTGGAAGGGCCTCCTCCTCAAGAGTGGACTTCTTGGGACTCGCGGATGAAAGTGAACACGGACTTTAAACCGAGAGGGAAGTGACACAGCAAATAAAGCCTGGAGAAAAAAATAATTCAGTGACTTTGACCGAGCGCAGCGGGGAGACTGAATGTAGATTAATTTCTTTAACGCTTTTCGTGGGAGCACAGAATCGAGAGCAGAAGCTGCTGAGCTCTCCCTTGGTGCAGAGCAATGGAGGCCTTTTCCTCACGGTGCTCGTCCTTTCTCGAAGCTCTACCAGCAGGAATTTCGAAACGCAGCAGATAACACTCGAGCGGATCTGTACCCACTAGCCACAACTCTTGCTCCCCGTCATTTCCTTCCTTCCCTCTCAGTTCATTTCATCCCCCCTTTGTGTACATGTGCGCACAAGTGTTCTTATGTATGTTGCTGTGAGCAAGTGTGTGATTGTCCATGTGACCAAAAATTTTGCAGGATCAGGAAGGCATGACGTGGCGGGTGTCTAACCCATTTGTTTGAGATAACCTTAGAAGCAGACCTTGGATCAGCTGATAAATGTAGCAAAAAAAAGGCACTTTTTAACAGAGTTTAAATGATTTTTTTTTATTTTATGGACTTAAACTTGAGGAGCGGAGAGGACGAGACGGCGAGATCCCTGCTCTCCCCCCGTGTTGAGACATTGTTATCGTGCAGACTCGGTCTTGGATCTTTCTTCTGGCAAGCAAAACCACGAACGGACTTGAAAATGGGAATAATTCAGTTTGTAAATAGACGAAAGTGTACACAGCGATGAAATTTAATGTACCATACCAAAAAAAAAGATCACTTCCTGTTTAGTTATATTCTGATCTGCTATGCAATTCTGTCTCCCATATTTCAGCAACATTGTTTTGTTTTGGGGTTTTTTTTGTGCAACCAATGATATAAGCTTTTTTCTTTTCTTTTCCTGTGAAAATAACCAAAAGGATACTTTGTGTCAGAATGCAAATATAAATACAATAGTACTATATACTTTATTACAAATTACTTTATCCGCTGGTGTAAAAAATGGAAAAGATAAGTATTTTATTACTCTTTGTTTTTTTTTTTTTAAAGATAATGTTTTTGGCATTTCCCGCCTCTTTCTGATAGTGATAGTAGAGAGACAGGAGAAAGGGGGGGATGACGCGCAGCAAACGTCCCGGGCCGGTTTCGAACCCGGGCCGCTGCAGTAAGGACTCGGCCTTATAAGGTACGCGCTCTACCAGGTCGGCCACCGGGGGCGCCCTAGTATTAGTCTTCTTTTTTTTTTTTGTGGCTTCAAACTAACATTGTTATCGGGCAGAGCCTTCTGGGTATTCGAGCTGCTTCAGTCACGTGAACGGTTTCTTCGCGCGGTAGGCCCGCGTGCTGTATTTTTACACGTAGAGTCAGACGTTGTAGCACTGAGCAAGGATGCCGGCGAGCTGAGTTTTGCCAGTTTCAAACCTATAGTGCGTGGACACACCTTCCCAACCATGCCCATGATTACAATAGAGATGTATTTTTTGATAAAAACTCGCCCCCCATCCATCGGTTGGAGGTGATGGATGAATACACATCCGTCAGGAATCCTTTTATCTTCCCGTATGCGTTGCCCACATGTAGTATTTTTCTGTATCAGAAAATCCTAAAAGTAGAGACATGGGTGAATCAGCTCGTTTTCTATTTCTAGAAGACAGCGCCAGCGAGCGGTGGCGCTGTCTGCAGAAGGTACCCAAAATGGCGGCGGCCAGTGCGAGGCCCGCTCACTTCCGCTCTCGCGCCGCTTTTTTACAAGCGTGTGTCGCTCGGGCGGTCAGGCACGTGAGACGGGACCAGCCGGTCAGTCGGAACCTCAGCGGACGTCTTAAGTCGCCCTCATCTGTTGAATGTATTCATTTGGCAACCGCGATGACGTCACCGTCAGCGTTTGGGGCCGTGGTACTGCTGGCCCAGTTGATATGGAAAGACGAGAGTTAAACCATCGCTTAATCACATATATCCTGCTTGAGAATTTCGTTTATTTTGTTGTTTTTTTTTTGTTGTTTTTTTTTAGATATTGCAATTCTAGATCTACTTGCCTTACATTTGATTTAGACACGCTATTTTCCAAAATGTACGTTGCCCTGCACAACTGGAAAGTTATTGTCCTTGTGTCAGATATATTTTTAAGTAACATAAAACGATTAGTTATATGAATATTAACCTCCAATTTTGATTGCCCGTTTATTTTGAGTGAATTGTTTAAATGTGACTCCGCCCCCCCCCGCAATACTTTGCATCACTTACGTCATGGAAATTGGCCACACGTGTGCACATGTGGCCAATGTTACACAGTTTCTTGCGTCATCCTACACCAATAAATAGAACATTGTGAGCTGGAAACTAGTTAAAACAGTTTGGCTTTTATTTTGAATAATGCATTATATGATTTTGAATAATATTTTATTTTGAATAAAATATTCAAAATATAAACATTATATTTATGATACTTGAATAATTTTTTAATCTATAGGACAGGATAGTACTTGACATTTCAAGCCAAACGCAAATTCAAACCTACAAAAATGTAACTATTTCCCGAGCACTTCGACATTAACTGGTGCTTATGTGTTAATTGGTTAATTGTTCATTTGTTTGATTTGAAGCCACTTAAAGTGATCAGCTGAAAGTTTGGGATACTAGATCACATATACCCGAGACATTTATTATGTAAAAAAAAATTACTCTCATCTTGTTTTAATCCCTAGGATCTGTCGATACAGTCATACTTGTTCTAATCCAATTTTGTCTTGTTTTAAAATTTGTACCTGTCTTTAGAAAAACACTGAACTTTTTTTTTCTGTCCACCCTCGTGGCTTTAATGACTTCTTCAATTATTATTTTAGACCTGATTGTCAGAATTAGGATGGAATAGACATTTGCCAGCGTTCCCCGGCTTTGTTCAAAGAAAATAAAACACCTTTTGTTTTTATTTTTCAACAAACTGTCTGTTGGAGTGTTGTTTTTAAACAAAAAAAAATGAACAACTGATAGAAATGAATGAAGGAACACAAATTCTGTAAAATGTGGTTCTGAAATTATGCAAATCAGGTGGGAAGTCAGTGTGTTGTCAGAAGCTAGCCAAATAACTGGTCAGTAGCATCAGCTGTTTTGGCTTTTACACAGGGCTAACTTTTAATTATTTACTGTAATGGCTGCAGATTACCCTTCATATCCTCTGCACCGTGTAGAGCATTTCCACAGATTGAAGCACGCCGAGCTATACAACCCATGGATGGGTTGGTTAACAGTATGGTCACCAGGAACAGTCATATAATATATGAAACATGGCCTCTTTGTCTCTAACAATTACTTTGAAGATTTTTTAATGTCCTATTTCTACATAAATGTGTTGATGTGCCCACAAATCACATTTACTGACACACTTTCTAGAAAAGCCCACTATGAAAACTGCAATCCCAACCCAGGAATTTTGCAAATGCAAATCCAAATCCAATTTTGCAAATGCAAACCCATGAATTTTGCAGATGCAAACCACAACTGATTTGGCCAAGGATGAGGAAGTATAACAAAAATGTAGCTCTAACCCTCATAAACTATGTTGACAAACCTGGATATTTTAACCCCCACCATATTGCAACAGTCCTAGATCGCAGGATGTACATGTGTTGTAATCTATTGTGCAGCTAAACTAATGAATTCTGAGAAGATGTGCAGGGTTTCGTGACTAAGCCAGATCTCTTCTAGACAGGGAGAGTCACAAAATAGATGGTTTACTCAATTTATCGCTCAAAGATTCCTCTGCACGTTTTCAACCCTCATGCAGAGACAGTGGATGTGTGCACACTACTGTAAAATTACATATCTACAGCCAAGTACACGTCTAATGTGCAGTAATATGGAGTTTGATGGGAAGTAATGGTGCAAAACGAGGCAACAAAATGTTGAGACCTTTTCAGCCTGATTTAGGGCGGCACGGTGGCGCAGTGGTTAGCGCCGTCGCCTCACAGCAAGAAGGTGCTGGGTTCGAACCCCGGGGTTGTCCAACTTTGGGAGGGGTCATCCCAGGTCGTCCTCTGTGTGGAGTTTGCATGTTCTCCCCGTGTCTCCCACCATCAAAAAGGTATGCAGGTCAGGGTTTATGGTCCTGTCTGTGCCCCTGAGCAAGGCAATGGGAAAAGAACTGGAGTTGGTCCCCGGACGCTGCACGACGGCGGCTGCCCGCTGCTCCTAGCGACACAGCTAGGATGGGTGAAATCCAGAGAAGAATTTGCCTACGGGGATCAATAAAGTATATCCAAAAAATGTATACATATATATATATATATATATATATATATATATAAATTAACCTCCATGATGTTCAGAGAACACTTCAGAACATAAACCTTATTCAGAAGCATAGCCAAGTCTGTGCTTATGAATAAGGGCAGGTGGTTATGAAACACATGACTTATGGAGGGAGATGGATTTCAAAATAGACAATTCTTCTATACATGCTCTGTTCCCAGTGGAGAGTATTTCTATAAATACCAGCCGTGGCCCATCTACCCTTTATCTACACCAGTCGAGCGACTGGCGTCTATCCTCGCAGGCCTTGGTCAGAGGACAGGAAACACCTGGACAGCTGACACACAACCACAAGACACACAATCACGTACACACCACTGGGCGACTTGGAGACTCTGACTCAGCCAACATGCTTGTGGGACGAAATCCGCAAGAGAACATACAAGCTCCACGTAGTCGAGTTTAAATTGAACCCAGAACCCTGAACACCAAGTTACCATGCTGCCCAAGCTACTGTAGAAATACCACTATTGCACCACTAGTGATAATCCATCCATTATCCAAGCCGCTTATCCCAATTGGGGTCGCGGGGAAGCTGGAGCCTATCCCAGCAGTCACTGGGCGGCAGGCGAGGAGAAACCCTGGACAGGCCGCCGGGCCTTCACAGGGCCCACACATTCACAATTTAGTACCTGACCTACATGTCTTTGGACTGTGGGAGGAGACCAGAGCCCCCGGAGGAAACCCACGCGGACACGGGGAGAGCATGCAAACTCCACACAGAGGACGACCCGGGATGACCCCAAGGTTGGACTACCCTGAGGCTCAAACCCAGGACCTTCTTGGTGTGAGGCAACTGTGCTAACCACTACACCACCGTGCCGCGCTACTGATAATAATGATAGTAAATGTTGGAGTAAGAATTGTAACAGTGGTTGAAGCATTGTTTGGATTTCCAACCTGTGATAATGTCTTCATATCAGGGCTCCTATCAACTCTTTTTGAATCATATCAGCTAAGTGAAGCATTACTCCAAGGCGGCTCAGAGGCCCAACACGGAAACTCCAATCCACAAGCCAGTCCAGACACCACCTGAGGCCAGCTGACCTGCTAAAGAAGGTTCCATGTCTCACTTCACCTCAGTTTGTGGACTGGACACATCTACAGAAAGTCCTGGAGCCAGGTTTCCTGTACTGTTCTTGTAAACAAGTCAAGAAAAAGAGGCCTGTGTGTTTCTAACACCCGTCACACCACGCCGACGTAGCGGGGTCGTCTTTGTCCACGTGACTCTGAAAATGAATTCTTTTGGTTTGCATAGAGCAGTGATGCTTTAGCGGCGGTGACTTATCTGGACAAACCGAGGGCCAAAGATAAAGCGCCAGATCCAGACTGCTGATCTGCGAAGTCCTGATAGAGAGAAGATAGCACCAGCATTACACAATTTCCTGTTAATATTTGCCCGATATATCTGAAGCAATGAAACGAACGCTCAGAAATAGATCCCAGGCAAGTAATCGTGGGAGCAAAGTCCCCAAATTATTGACCTATCTTCTTCGTATGGTTACTGACACATATGTCCGATCGGGTTGCACTAAAGATGGCTTTTATGCTGTTCTAGTGTTGTCCATCGTCATTTATGTAGGCCTGGTCCCTCCAGAGAAGGGCATTGGCTTCGATCTCTAGGATCTATGTGAAAATGTAGGCCTGGAAATGTACGAATAGTCCCACATAACACGCACCACAACCACACAAGAAATGAAATGGCTTCAAAACCTGGTGTCACGTTGTAGGACATCCCTGGCTGCTTGCCTGGGGCGACTCGCGTCGTCTCAGTGGATCTGTTAATCAGTAACCGAGCGTATTGTGCTGACAGGCTGACTTCTGTCTGAGCAGCACAGCGGTTGTAATTGAAAGTCTTGCATCTTTACCGCAATCAGCAGACGGATGGGCTTCATCTACTTCCTTGAGCTGAAGCGGTCAAGTCGAAAACGATATGAAAACAGGCACGCATCTGAGGGGGATTTATGAGTGTTCTGCATTCTGAACAATATGCTTTATTTAATCATTATGGTCATAATATACATTTTTTTGGTATTCTTTTTTAGTAGTGATGCAGGCAAGAATTTGCGACGTAGGCGTGAAAAATCACCTAAAATGAATGGGAGGATCAATGAAATTGGAAATCATAATCAGTGACTTGACAGCCAATATATTATTTATCCGGTATATTTTAAATGCACAGTAAAGGACTCAGAGTCATGGTCCGGGTAGCGTGGCCCTGTCTGCGGGTGGGAAGCCGGATGTGGGTATGCGTCCTGGTCGTCGCACTAGCGCCTCCTCTGGTCGGTCGGGGCGCCAGTTCGGGAGGGGGGAGGGGGAACTGGGGGGAATAGCGTGAACCTCCCACGCGCTACGTCCCCCTGGTGAAACTCCTCACTGTCAGGTGAAAAGAAGCGGCTGGTGACTCCACGTGTATCGGAGGAGGCACGTGGTAGTCTGCAGCCCTCCCCGGATCCGGCAGAGGGGGCGGAGCAGCGACCGGGACGGATCGGAAGAGTGGGGTAATGGGCAGGTTACGCGTCTTTAGACAATGAAACTTTAGATTCAACGAATTGTTCAAATCGTGTCTTTGGATGAACACCATTTGTATTAAAATGAAAACCACGATTGAGATGGTGGCTGGGAGAGAAGCAAGACCTCTCTATAGTAACGGGTTAAGTGCGAAAAATAGGGTGTTGACTTCAACTCATGATGCAAAAGTCCCCTTTGTTATGAAAGTACCTTTGGTAAGGACGTTTCAAAATGGCCGCCGAAAATACACCAGACCACACATCCTTTCTTCTGCTGTAGCTATAATGACAAAAATGGTGTCAAGGTATACATTTTTGTGGTCAAGGAATCCAATAAAATAAGCATCAAGCTAAAAACAAGATTGTTTTCAACTTACCATGGTAATTGTGGGTAGAATATATGAATTTCATTAAAAAATATTAAGATAAGGGAAATCAGGGTGACTTTCTATATCTTTCCTTTAATAACTTTGATTTTGTTTTGAAAATGCATTCTTTTAAATACCACTATCACAGAAATGATCTGGGTTCGATGCTGCCGTACAGACTCTATCGCCTGCCACAGAAAATCAACTTAAAGTTGATCCCTTAGTGAAAATCAGAAGTACTATCAGAAGCAGTGTCACGTGTTCCGGGAACACTTTCTATGAAGCTAGGATCTATAACGCCCTATAAGCATCTATAACGCCCTATAAGCATCTATAATGCCCTATAAGTGTGGCTGTAAGTCATTGTAAGATTCATTATAACCATGTATACGCCCTCACAACACCTCATAACCACCTTTATGATACATTATGTCAATTTAAATGGATTTATGCATTATAAATATGTCATCATTAGCCTGTTTATCTGTCAAATGGCATAATGCATCATAGCCGACTTGTGTTGCTGAAGTTTTGTAGAGGTGCATAATGACACTTCAGTGCTATTTCACAGTCTTCAGCCGTAGCCCTTAGTCATTGTAAAACACATTATAGGAAAGTATGGGCGTTATAGATGCAATAGATGCTTATAGGGCGTTATAGATGTTTATAGGGCGTTATAGATGCAAGCGTCATAGAAAGTGTTACCCGTGCTCCGAAAACGTACCCTTCTGGATCTCTCTGAAAGCCTTGTAGATAGCTACAGCAGAGCCGAAGAAGAGAAGCTAGGGTTTACCAGCAAAGACAAGGCTGAGAATACTTTTGTTCGGGATCCACTGAGCATACGTGTCCTCTGAAGTGCCGCTTATCAAACCTGCCGGCGTGACAGCTGATGAAATCTATTTCGATCTATTCCAACGCAGATGGGGACTCGAAACATTTCGAATGCCTTGTGCGTCCGAGGAGCTGACCCCTGACCTTAAAGCGCTCAGGGAGTCATTGTGATGGCGATCCCGTTTTATCCAGCTGGACCTGAAAATAAACCCGCCGCTCTTAAAGAAGCGTAATCCCCGCTCCGCAAGCGCTCGCTGCCACTGCGAGGGGGGGGGGGGGTGGTGGTGTCACGGGGTCGGCCTGGACGTGACGGGGGACACGCGGAGAGGCACAACAATGCGTTTAAACGATTTCCATTTGAAATGGCAAGAGGATTTCCACTTCTAAACTCCTTATTGATTTACCATTTCGGAGCACGTAGGATAAACACACGTCTATAGGGACCCGTGAGCACGCCATGATTGGCAAGCACAAGCTCAAACATGAAAACAAGCCGCCGCTGCCGTCACGGGTAATCAATCAGCGGGGCCTCCCAACACGCTGGGGGGGGGGAGGTGCCTGTGCTGCAAATCAATCACCTTCAAAGCCAATGGAGCACCCTGTGAGGAAATCTGCTACATCACGTACAGAGCCTGAAGAAACCAGTCATCCCTGTGGTATAGAGGGCTGCGATGAACCAGTTGGGACCAATCACTGCCGAGATCCGCCGGGGCTGCAATCCTCTTAGGCTCACGTCCGACTCCATGTACATCTGTAGGACCTCGTGTAATCTACTGTGCTCTATGGCTCTCCATGTAGAGAGAGGAGACGCAGCGCCGGGATGTAGGACAAGGACAGTCGGTTCGGCTGGGACAAGGGAAAAACAACACGAAACCAGAGAAAACAAACAAAACGAAACGCGGAAAAGGAGAAGAAAATCTGTGTACGAACTCCGTCAGTTATGGTCTCTGTCATTTTGATAACAGCAATGAACGACAGGGCCCTTTTAACACGATGGCGCTGTCGATACGTGACTGGAGCACATTATACCAAATATGAGGTTTTGTTGTGCTGCCAGCGCTGTTTTTAATGTATTTTCACTTTTTAATACACTGAACGAGCATCCGGCTTCACTATCCATAGATAGATAGATAGATAGATAGATAGATAGATAGATAGATAGATAGATAGATAGATAGATAGATAGATAGATAGATAGATAGATAGATAGATAGATAGATAGATAGATAGATAGATAGATAGACAGACAGATAGACAGACAGACAGACACAGAGAGAGATAGATAGATAGATAGATAGATAGATAGATAGATAGATAGATAGATAGATAGATAGATAGATAGATAGATAGATAGATAGATAGATAGATAGATAGATAGATAGATAGATAGATAGATAATAGATAGATAGATAGATAGATAGATAGATAGATAGATAGATAGATAGATAGATAGATAGACAGACAGATAGACAGACAGACAGACACAGAGATAGATAGATAGATAGATAGATAGATAGGTAGATAGATAGATAGATAGATAGATAGATAGATAGATAGACAGACAGACAGACAGACAGACAGACAGACAGACAGAATGACAGAGAGAGAGAGCGATAGATAGATAGATAGATAGATAGATAGATAGATAGATAGACAGACAGACAGACAGACAGACAGACAGACAGACAGACAGACAGACAAACAGACACAGAGAGAGAGAGAGAGAGAGAGAGAGAGAGAGAGAGAGAGAGAGATAGATAGATAGATAGATAGATAGATAGATAGATAGATAGATAGATAGACAGACAGACAGACAGACAGACAGACAGACAGACAGACAGACAGACAGACAGAAGGAAAGAGAGAGAGAGAGCGATAGGATAGATAGATAGATAGATAGATAGATAGATAGATAGATAGATAGATAGATAGATAGATAGATAGATAGATAGATAGATAGATAGATAGATAGATAGATAGATAGATAGATAGATAGATAGATAGATAGATAGATAGACAGACAGAC